>NC_088872.1:25640639-25812957 GCF_032884065.1 Artemia franciscana | reverse complement strand
CAACGCAGAAGCAGACTTGCTGCTAAAAGAGAAAGTGAAAAAAGAAGGCGTGCCGAGGAATCAAAAGACCAGCAGGGAAACAGGCTTGAGGCTGATAGAGAAAGAAAGAACAGAAAGCATGCCGAGGAACTACCAGAGCAACGCAGAAGCAGACTTGCTGCTAAAAGAGAAAGTGAAAAAAGAAGGCGTGCCGAGGAACTACTAGAGCAACGCAGAAGCAGACTTGCTGCTAAAAGAGAAAGTGAAAAAAGAAGGCGTGCCGAGGAATCAAAAGACCAGCAGGGAAACAGGCTTGCTGCTGATAGAGAAAGTAAGAAAAGAAAGCGTGCCGAGGAATCAGAGCAATCTGAAAGTTATCGCCTGGCATTCAGGTACAACCCAGTCGATGATTATAGCTTGAGTAGATGTGTTCAAATCGGGACAATGTCTAAAATTTGTCCCTATTGCAAGGCCTTGAAATTCAATGGTGAAACAATGGGAATGTGTTGCGCCTCAGGAAAAGTTAAACTTCCTCTATTGGCTGCACCACCAGAGCCATTGAAGACTTTCCTTACTGGAACTACGTCAGAATCTAAGCGTTTTTTGTCAAAAATCAGACAATACAACTCATGTTTCCAAATGACGTCGTTTGGAGCCCAAATCGAAAATCCAGATCAATTTATGTCTACTTTCAAAGTAAAAGGGCAAATTTATCATAAAGCAGGGTCCCTTCTACCATTCTCAGGCGAGAATCATAAATTTTTACAATTGTACTTCATCAGTGATAGAAATTCTGAATTGAATGCACGTTGCGAAATTTCTCCCAACGTTGAAAGGACAATCGTTTCCCAATTGCAACATCTTTTCCACGAAAATAATAAGTTAGTGCGTCTGTTCAAAACAGCCATCGATTTGATGCCTACTGATACTCATAAAATTGTTATTTCCGCTGACAAAACGCCTCCTGGCCAACATGTGCGTAGATACAATGCTCTGACTATCGACGAAGTGGCAATCGTTATGGTCGGTGATCAGTTTTTACCTCGAGATATTATTCTACATAAGCGAAACGCTCAGTTGTTAAGAATTGCTGAAACTCATCGATGCTACGATGCCCTACAATATCCTATCATTTTTTGGGATGGAGCCGACGGCTATCACTTTAATATTAAATTGATGAATCCAGCCACTAACAAAGAAATGAATAAGAAATGCAGTGCAATGCATTATTATTCCTATAGACTAATGATTCGGCAGGATGAAGAAAATTATATTTTAAAATGCCGTGAATTGTTTCACCAATTTATGGTTGATATGTATGCTAAAATTGAATCAGAACGTTTGCTATATATCCGCCTGAATCAGACCAAGCTCCGCTCTGAACAATACATTCATTTGCGAGATGCAGTTATAAATGACGGTAATACCACAAACGTTGGAAGATTAACAATTTTACCTTCGTCATATGTTGGCAGTCCCCGTCATATGCATGAATATGCTCAAGATGCTATTGCGTATGTTCGTCTCTATGGTCGTCCAGATTTATTTATTACATTTACATGTAATCAATCTTGGGACGAGATACTGCAGCTTTTACTTCAAGGACAATCGGCGGTTCATAGGCATGACATTACGGCACGTGTCTTCCGGCAAAAGTTGAAATCACTGATAAACTACCTTGTAAAACATGAAGTGTTTGGGTCAGTGCGATGCTGGATGTACTCAGTGGAATGGCAAAAACGAGGTTTGCCACACGCACATATACTAATCTGGCTACATAAAAAAATTACTTCAAACGAAATTGATGATGTGATTTCCGCTGAAATACCTGATAAAAATTTCGATAAGGGGTTACATGATATTATTGTAAAAAATATGATACATGGACCTTGCGGTGCACTGAACGAAAAATCACCATGCATGACCAAAGGAAGGTGCACAAAGCAATATCCTCGAATTTTAGTACCCAACACAATTACTGGCAATGATGGTTACTCACAATATAGAAGAAGATCTACTGAAGATGGCGGTAAAACAGTAATAATAAAGAACCATAACGGTACCACCATCGAAGCAGATAACCAGTGTGTTGTTCCATATTACCCTTTATTATCAAAAACATTTAATGCACACATGAACGTTGAATACTGTAACTCCGTAAAGGCAATCAAATACATATGTAAATACGTCAACAAAGGCAGTGACATGGCAGTTTTTGGCTTGCAGTCCGAAATCAAAGATTTCGATGAAATCGTAGAATATCAGGCTGGAAGATACATAAGCAGTAATGAAGCTGTTTGGCGAATTCTTTCATTTCCGATACATGAACGTAGTCCAGCTGTTGTTCACTTAGCGGTACATTTACAGAATGGTCAACGTGTTTATTTCACGGAAACCAACGTGCAACAAAGAGTCCTGAATCCACCGGATACAACATTAACAGCTTTTTTTTCGCTTTGCAAAAATGATTCTTTTGCAAAAAAACTGCTGTATACTGAAGTACCTTCGTATTACACGTGGAATACTAAAAATAAAGTATTTGAACGTCGAAAACAGGGTAAGTCAGTCGACGGCCAACCTACCATCTTCAAAGATACCACGATAGGAAGACTCTATACCGTTCACCCCAATCAACATGAATGCTTCTTTCTACGCCTGCTTTTGGTGAATGTACCCGGTCCGACATCCTTTGAGTATTTGAGGACTGTAAATGGTACTATACATGACACTTACCGTAGTGCATGCCAAGCTCTGAATTTATTGGAGAATGACCAACACTGGGATAACTGCATCAATGACGCGTGCGAAACGTCAACCCCAAGTCAAATTCGTGCATTGTTTGGCATCATTTTAACAACTTGCTCTCCATCAGCTCCTACAGATTTATGGGAAAAATATAAGTCAAAAATGTCCGAAGATATACTTCATCGAAAACAGTTAGAGACGTCAGACATGACTTTTGATTTTACACCAGAAATTTATAACTACACTTTAGTTGTTATAGAAGATTTTTGCATAAGTATGGCAAACAAACCTCTTCAGGGTTTGGGAATGCCTTCACCTAACCGTATCGCTGCTGTTTCGACATATGTAGAATTGGATCGTGAACAAAGTTACAGTACGAGTGATCTATTGTCGTATGTACAAAATAACATTTCCAAGTTAACGTCGGAACAAAAAGACATTTATGATACGATAATGCATTGTGTCGATAACAACGTTGGAGAAATTTTCTTTTTGGATGCGCCAGGAGGTACTGGTAAAACGTTTGTGATAAAACTGATTCTGGCATCAATTCGATCTAAAAATGATATAGCGTTGGCAATTGCGTCGTCCGGAATAGCCGCAACATTGCTGCCTGGTGGAAGAACTGCTCATTCCGCTTTGAAATTGCCTCTGAACTTGCATTCTACAGAAACTCCCACGTGCAATATTTCCAAATCATCTGGGATGGGTAAAGTATTGCAGCAATGCAAACTTATTATTTGGGATGAGTGCACAATGGCACACAAAAAATCGCTCGAGGCTCTGGATCAATGCTTGAAAGATTTGCGAGGGAAGTCGAAACCCTTTGGCAGCACCTTAATATTGCTTGCGGGAGATTTCAGGCAAACATTACCTATAATACCTAGATCAACTCCTGCAGACGAAATGAATGCTTGCCTGAAAAATTCTAATTTATGGGCACACGTAAAAACATTAAAATTAACTACAAATATGCGTGTCCGATTGCAAAACGATGACTCTGGTCAAACATTTTCAGATCAATTGCTGGCAATGGGAAACGGAAAGCTCCCAGTAGACTCAATTTCAGGACGTATACAACTACCTGCTGATTTCTGTAATTTAGTGACGTCCAAAAATGAATTGATTGAAAAAGTTTTTCCGAATATTCTAAAAAATTATAAAAATAATAAATGGCTAAGTGAAAGAGCGATTCTCGCACCCAAAAATATAGACGTCCACGAAATCAACAATATTGTTTTGACCAAGATTCAAGACCAGGCAGTCCTTTACAAGTCAGTCGACACAGTTTTGGAACCAAATGAAGCGGTTAATTATCCATCTGAATTTTAAATTCCATAGATCTTTCAGGGTTTCCACCACACGTGCTACAACTAAAAATAGGCGTACCAATAATATTGTTACGTAACATAAACCCACCAAAGCTTTGCAATGGTACTCGACTTGCCGTAAAAAAAACAATGGAAAACCTAATAGAGGCCACAATCCTGACAGGGCCTTTTGAGGGTGAGGCTGTTCTTATTCCTCGCATTCCCATGATTCCAACAGATCTGCCTTTTCAATTTAAAAGATTGCAATTCCCAATTCGATTAGCATTTGCAATCACCATTAACAAAGCTCAAGGTCAATCATTAGAAAAATGTGGTATTGATCTTAATACTGATTGTTTTTCCCATGGACAATTGTACGTTGCATGTTCGAGGGTCGGTAAACCTGACAATCTATTTATATGCAGCGAGAATTGGACAGCGAAGAATGTTGTATATTCGCAAGTTTTACGCAGTTAATTTGTATTTCGGAACCAAATGAAGCGGTTAATTATCCATCTGAATTTTTAAATTCCATAGATCCTTCAGGGTGTCCACCACACCTGCTACAACTAAAAATAGGCGTGCCAATAATACTTTTAAGAAATATCAACCCACCAAAGCTTTGCAATGGCACGCGACTTGCCGTAAAAAAAAAACAATGGAAAACCTAATAGATGCCACAATCTTGACAGGGCCTTATGAGGGTGAGGCTGTTCTTATTCCTCGCATTCCCATGATTCCAACGGATCTGCTTTTTCAATTTAAAAGATTGCAATTCCCAATTCGATTAGCATTTGCAACCACCATCAACAAAGCTCAAGGGCAATCACTAGAAAAATGCGGTATAGATCTTAATACAGATTGCTTTACCAATGTACAATTGTATGTTGCATCTTTGAGGGTCGGTAAACCTGACAATCTATTTATACGCACAGACAATGGGACAGCGAAGACTGTTGTATATTCACAAGTTTTACGTAGTTAATTTGTATTGTATCTATCTATCTATCTATCTATATAAAAACGAGTTGTGTGTATGCATGTTTGTTTGTTTGTAAAAAGAGCGTTTGCATATGACGTCATTATTAGTACATACGGCTTTGTATATGGACAGACAATGGGAAAGCCAAGAATGTTGTATATTCGCAATTTTTACGTAGTTTGAAACACATATATAAATCTATCTATATTCACAGTTGGGACACAGGGACACAACTACAATGGCGCGTAACTAATATGGCGTGTAACGACTTACGCGCGCGGGGGGGGGGGGGGGGCTTGGGGGGCGCGAAGCGCCCCACCAACTAGGTGCTGGGGTGGCGCGAAGCGCCACCCCAACAGCTAGTATATATATATATATATATATATATATATATATATATATATATATATATATATATATATATATATATATATATATATATATATATATATATATATATATATATATATATATTATATATATATATATATATATATATATATATATATATATATATTATATTATATATATATATATATATATATATATATATATATATATATATATATATATATATATATATATATATATATATACTAGCTGTTGGGGTGGCGCTTCGCGCCACCCCAGCACCTAGTTGGTGGGGCGCTTCGCGCCCCCCAAGCCCCCCCCCCCCCCCCGCGCGCGTAAGTCGTTACACGCCATATTAGTTACGCGCCATTGTAGTTGTGTCCCTGTGTCCCAACTGTGAATATAGATAGATTTATATATGTGTTTCAAACTACGTAAAAATTGCGAATATACAACATTCTTGGCTTTCCCATTGTCTGTCCATATACAAAGCCGTATGTACTAATAATGACGTCATATGCAAACGCTCTTTTTACAAACAAACAAACATGCATACACACAACTCGTTTTTATATAGATAGATAGATAGATAGATACAATACAAATTAACTACGTAAAACTTGTGAATATACAACAGTCTTCGCTGTCCCATTGTCTGTGCGTATAAATAGATTGTCAGGTTTACCGACCCTCAAAGATGCAACATACAATTGTACATTGGTAAAGCAATCTGTATTAAGATCTATACCGCATTTTTCTAGTGATTGCCCTTGAGCTTTGTTGATGGTGGTTGCAAATGCTAATCGAATTGGGAATTGCAATCTTTTAAATTGAAAAAGCAGATCCGTTGGAATCATGGGAATGCGAGGAATAAGAACAGCCTCACCCTCATAAGGCTCTGTCAAGATTGTAGCCTCTATTAGGTTTTCCATTGTTTTTTTTTTTACGGCAAGTCGCGTGCCATTGCAAAGCTTTGGTGGGTTGATATTTCTTAAAAGTATTATTGGTACGCCTATTTTTAGTTGTAGCACGTGTGGTGGAAACCCTGAAGGATCTATGGAATTTAAAAATTCAGATGGATAATTAACCGCTTCATTTGGTTCCAAAATACAAATTAACTGCGTAAAACTTGCGAATATACAACATTCTTCGCTGTCCAATTGTCGCTGCATATAAATAGATTGTCAGGTTTACCGACCCTCGAACATGCAACGTACAATTGTCCATGGGAAAAACAATCAGTATTAAGATCTATACCACATTTTTCTAATGATTGACCTTGAGCTTTGTTAATGGTGATTGCAAATGCTAATCGAATTGGGAATTGCAATCTTTTAAATTGAAAAGGCAGATCCGTTGGAATCATGGGAATGCGAGGAATAAGAACAGCCTCACCCTCAAAAGGCCCTGTCAAGATTGTGGCCTCTATTAGGTTTTCCATTGTTTTTTTTTTACGGCAAGTCGAGTGCCATTGCAAAGCTTTGGTGGGTTTATATTTCTTAAAAGTATTAAAACAATATTGTTGATTTCGTGGACGTCTATATTTTTGGGTGCGAGAATCGCTCTTTCACTTAGCCATTTATTATTTTTATAATTTTTTAGAATATTCGGAAATACTTTTTCAATCAATTCATTTTTGGACGTCACTAAATTACAGAAATCAGCAGGTAGTTGTATACGTCCTGAAATTGAGTCTACTGGGAGCTTTCCGTTTCCCATTGCCAGCAATTGATCTGAAAATGTTTGACCAGAGTCATCGTTTTGCAATCGGACACGCATATTTGTAGTTAATTTTAATGTTTTTACGTGTGCCCATAAATTAGAATTTTTCAGGCAAGCATTCATTTCGTCTGCAGGAGTTGATCTAGGTATTATAGGTAATGTTTGCCTGAAATCTCCCGCAAGCAATATTAATGTGCTGCCAAAGGGTTTCGACTTCCCTCGCAAATCTTTCAAGCATTGATCCAGAGCCTCGAGCGATTTTTTGTGTGCCATTGTGCACTCATCCCAAATAATAAGTTTGCATTGCTGCAATACTTTACCCATCCCAGATGATTTGGAAATATTGCACGTGGGAGTTTCTGTAGAATGCAAGTTCAGAGGCAATTTCAAAGCGGAATGAGCAGTTCACCAGGCAGCAATGTTGCGGCTATTCCGGACGACGCAATTGCCAACGCTATATCATTTTTTGATTGGATTGATGCCAGAATCAGTTTTATCACAAACGTTTTACCAGTACCTCCTGGGGCATCCAAAAAGAAAATTTCCCCAAAGTTGTTATCGACACAATGCATTATCGTATCATAAATGTCTTTTTGTTCCGACGTTAACTCGGAAATGTTATTTTGTACATACGACAATAGATCACTCGTACTGTAACTTTGTTCACGATCCAATTCTACACATGTCGAAACAGCAGCGATACGGTTAGGTGAAGGCATTCCCAAATCCTGAAGAGGTTTCAGGATTCACCTGACAGATCCACAAACAGACAACTTATTTTTATATATATAGATATATATATATATAAACTAGCTGTTGGGGTGGCGCTTCGCGCCACCCCAACACCTAGTTGGTGGGGGAGCTTCGCGCCCCCCCAAGCCCCCCCCCGCGTGCGTAAGTCGTTACGCGCCATATTAGTTACGCGCCATTGTAGTTGTGTCCCTATGTATATATAAATATATATATATATATATATATATATATATATATATATATATATCTATATATATATAAATAAGTTGTCTGTGTGTGGATCTGTGGATCAGGTGACGTCATGTTTGTCCGCATATGACGTCTGAATTATTTCACACTAATACAAAATAAGAAAAAAAACTAAAAAAGGTAAAAACTACAAAAAAAAATAAAAAGAAAAAAAAATTAAAAAAGGTAAAAAACTAAAAAAAAACTAAAAAAAGGTAAAAAACTAAAAACTAAAAAAAACTGAAAAAACTAAAAAAAAGGCAAAAACTACAAAAAAAACTAAAAACTAATAAAAAAACTAAAAAATCTAAAAAACTAAAAAAACTAAAAAAACTAAAAAAGGTAAAAAACTAAAAAAAAACTAAAAACTAAAAAAGAAAAAAACTAAAAAAAGGAAAAGACTGAAAAATAAAAGAGAAAAAGAAAACTAAAAAAATATGAATAAAAATACAAAAAAAATAAGTTGTCTGTGTGTGGATCTGTGGATCAGGTGACGTCATGTTTTTCCGCATATGACGTCTGAATTATTTCACACTAATACAAAATAAGAAAAAAAACTAAAAAAGGTAAAAACTACAAAAAAAACTAAAAAGAAAAAAAAAACTAAAAAAGCTAAAAAACTAAAAAAAACTAAAAAAAGGTAAAAAACTAAAAACTAAAAAAAAAACTGAAAAAACTAAAAAAAGGCAAAAACTACAAAAAAAACTAAAAACTAATAAAAAAACTAAAAAATCTAAAAAACTAAAAAAACTAAAAAAACTATAAAAAAGGTAAAAAACTAAAAAAAAACTAAAAACTAAAAAAGAAAAAAACTAAAAAAAGGAAAAGACTGAAAATAAAAGAGAAAAAGAAAACTAAAAAAATATGAATAAAAATACAAAAAAAATAAAAAAGATAAAAACTATAAAAAAACTAAAAAGAAAAAACGAAAAAAAACTAAAAAAGCTAAAAAAAATAAAAGAAGCAAAAATCTAAAGAAGGTAAAAACTACAAAAAAAAAGACAACAAAATAAAAAAATCTAAAAAAGCTTAAAAACTAAAAAAAAACTAAAAAAAGATAAAAAACTAAAAAAAAACTAAAAAAAGGAAAAAACCATAAAATAAACTAAAAACTAATAAAAAAAAGGAAAAAACTGAAAAATAAAGGAGAAAAAGAAAACTAAAAAAATATAAATAAAAATAAAAAAACTAAAAAGATAAAAACTTCAAAAAAAACTAAAAAGAAAAAAACTAAAAAACCTAAAAAAAGGTAAAAACCAATAAAAAAAAACTAAAAACAAAAAAGGGAAAAAATTAAAAATTTATTTCATCATAAGTTTTCAACTGACGAAATTACAGACCGGGACATCGGGACACAAATGACGACCGGGACACCAGCACATAGGGAATATGAATGACGACACTCAAAGAGAAAGCGACCGGGACAAAAGGAATGTTCGATTAGCAATCAACAAAGCACCGGGACACAAATGACGACCGGGACACAGGGAGTATAAATGACGACCAGGATATAAGTAAAAAAAACTAAAAAAACTAAAAAAAGGTAAAAACTACAAAAAAACTAAAAAGAAAAACTAAAAAATCTAAAAATCTAAATAAACTAAAAAAGAAAAAAAAGAAAAAAGGAAAAAAATAAAGGAGAAAAACAAAACTAAAAAACGAATGTATATACAGACCGGGACACCGGGATACAAATGACGACCGGAACACAGGGAATATAAATGACGACCGGGACACAGGGACACAACTACAACGGGGACGCCGGGGGGCACAGGGGGATATAACACCGGGACACATGGAATATAAATGACGCCCGGGACACTCAAAGAGAAATCACAGACTGGGACACCGGGACACAAATGACGACCTGGACACAGGGACAAAACTACAAAGGGGATGCCGGGGGGCACAAGGGGATATATAAATGACGATGGCGACACAGGGAGTGGTAGATTAGCAATCACCATCAACAAAGCTCAAGGGCAATCATTAGAATCATGAGGTATAGATCTGAATACGGATTGTTTTCCCATGGACCATTATATGTTGCATTTTCAAGAGTCGGTAAACAATCTATTTATATGCACAGACAATGGGACAGCAAAGAATGTTGTATATTCGCAAGTTTTACGTAGTTAAAAACATATATATATATATATATATATATCTATATTCACAGGTGGGACATAGGGACACAACTACAATGGCGCGTAACTAATATGGCGCGTAACGACTTACGCGCGCGGGGGGGCTTGGGGGGGCGCGAAGCGCCCCCACCAACTAGGTGTTGGGGTGGCGCGAAGCGCCACCCCAACAGCTAGTATATATATATATATATATATATATATATATATATATATATATATATATATATATATATATATATATATATATATATATATATATATATATATATATATATATATATGAATAATATATATATATATATATATAATATAAGTTGTCTGTCTGTGGATCTGTCAGGTGACGTCATGTTTCTGTGTCGACTGACGTCTTGTTTTCGACTGACGAAATTACAGACCGGGACATCGCGACACAAATGACGACCGGGACACCGGCACATCTATATATATCAAAATAAGTTGTCTGTCTGTGGATCTGTCAGGTGACGTCATGTTTCTGTGTCGACTGACTTCATGTTTTCGACTGACGAAATTACAGACCGGGATGAAAAAAGAAGGCGTGCCGAGGAACTACCAGAGCAACATGAAACCAGACTTGCTGCTAAAAGAGAAAGTGAAAAAAGAAGGCGTGCCGAGGAATCACAAGAACAGCAAGAAATCAGGCTTGCTGTTGATAGAGAAAGTAAGAAAAGAAAGCGTGCCGAGGAATCAGAGCAACCTGAAAGTTATCGCCTGGCATTCAGGTACAGCCCAGTCGATGATTATAGTTTGAGTAGATGTGTTCAAATCGGGACTATGTCTAAAATTTGTCCCTTTTGCAAGGCCTTGAAATTCAATGGTGAAACAATGGGAATGTGTTGCGCCTCAGGAAAAGTTAAACTTCCTCTATTGGCTGCACCACCAGAGCCATTGAAGACTTTCCTTACTGGAACTACGTCAGAATCTAAGCGTTTTTTGAAACAAATCCTAAAATATAACTCATGTTTCCAAATGACGTCGTTTGGAGTCCAAATCGAAAATCCAGATCAATTTATGTCTACTTTCAAAGTAAAAGGGCAAATTTATCATAGAGCAGGGTCCCTTCTACCATTCTCAGGCGAGAATCATAAATTTTTACAATTGTACTTCATCAGTGATAGAAATTTTGAATTGAATGCACGTTGCGAAATTTCTCCCAACGTTGAAAGGACAATCGTTTCCCAATTGCAACATCTTTTCCACGAAAATAATAATTTAGTGCGTCTGTTCAAAACAGCCATCGATTTGATGTCTACTGATACGCATAAAATTGTTATTTCCGCTGACAAAACGCCTCCTGGCCAACATGTGCGTAGATACAATGCTCCAACTATCGACGAAGTGGCAATCGTTATGGTCGGTGATCAGTTTTTACCTCGAGATATTATTCTTCATAAGCGAAACGCTCAGTTGTTAAGAATTGCTGAAACTCATCGATGCTACGATGCCCTACAATATCCTATCATTTTTTGGGATGGAGCCGACGGCTATCACTTTAATATTAAATTGATGAATCCGGCCACTAACAAAGAAATGAATAAGAAATGCAGTGCAATGCATTATTATTCCTATAGACTAATGATTCGGCAGGATGAAGAAAATTATATTTTAAAATGCCGTGAATTGTTTCACCAATTAGTCGTTGATATGTATGCTAAAAATGAATCAGAACGTTTGCTATATATCCGCCTGAATCAGACCAAGCTCCGCTCTGAACAATACATTCATTTGCGAGATGCAGTTATAAATGACGGTAATACCACAAACGTTGGAAGATTAACAATTTTACCTTCGTCATATGCTGGCAGTCCCCGTCATATGCATGAATATGCTCAAGATGCTATTGCGTATGTTCGTCTCTATGGTCGTCCAGGTTTATTTATTACATTTACATGTAATCAATCTTGGGACGAGATACTGCAGATTTTATTTCAAGGACAATCGGCGGTTCATAGACATGACATTACGGCCCGTGTCTTCCGGCAAAAGTTGAAATCACTGATAAACTACATAGTAAAACTTGAAGTGTTTGGGTCAGTGCGATGCTGGATGTACTCAGTGGAATGGCAAAAACGAGGTTTGCCACACGCACATATACTAATCTGGCTACAAAAAAAAATTACTTCGAACGAAATTGATGATGTGATTTCCGCTGAAATACCTGATGAAAATGTCGATAAGGGGTTACATGATATTATTGTAAAAAATATGATACATGGACCTTGCTGTGCACTGAACGAAAATTCACCATGCATGGCCAAAGGAAGGTGCACAAAGCAATATCCTTGACTTTTAGTATCCAACACAATTACTGGCAATGATGGTTACCCATAATATAGAAGAAGGTCTACTGAAGATGGCGGTAAAACAGCAATAATAAAGAAGCGTAACGGTACCACCATCGAAGTAGATAACCAGTGGGTTGTTCCATATTCCCCATTATTATCAAAAACATTTAATGCACACATAAACGTTGAATACTGTAACTCCGTAAAGGCAATCAAATACATATGTAAATACGTCAACAAAGGCAGTGACATGGCAGTTTTTGGCTTGCAGCCCGAAATCAAATATATCGACGAAATCGTACAATATCAGGCTGGAAGATACATAAGCAGTAATGAAGCTGTTTGGCGAATTCTTTGGCGAAACCAACGTGCGACAAAGAGCCCTGAATCCACCGGATACAAAATTAACAGCTTTCTTTTCGCTTTGCAAAAATGATTCTTTTGCGAAAAAACTGCTGTATACTGAAGTGCCTTTGTATTACACGTGGAATACTAAAAATAAAGTATTTGAACGTCGAAAACAGGGTAAGTCAGTCGACGGCCAACCTACCATCTTCAAAGATACCACGATAGGAAGACTCTACAGCGTTCACCCCAATCAACATGAATGCTTCTTTCTACGCCTGCTTTTGGTGAATGTACCCGGTCCGACATCCTTTGAGTATTTGAGAACTGTAAACGGTACTATACATGACACTTACCGTAGTGCTTGCCAAGCTCTGAATGTATTGGAGAATGACCAACACTGGGATAACTGCATCAATGACGCGTGCGAAACGTCAACCCCAAGTCAAATTCGTGCATTGTTTGGCATCATTTTAACAGCTTGCTCTCCATCAGCTCCTACAGAGCTATGGGAAAAATATAAGTAAAAAATGTCCGAAGATATACTCCATCGAAAACAGTTAGAGACGTCAGATATGACTTTTGATTTTACATCAGAAATTTATAACTACACTTTAGTTATTATTGAAGATTTGTGCGTACGTATGGCAAACAAACCTCTTCAGGATTTGGGAATGCCTTCACCTAAACGCATCGCTGCTGTTTCGACATGTGTAGAATTGGATCATGAACAAAGTTACAGTACGAGTGATCTAAGGTTGTATGCATAAAATAACATTTCCAAGTTAACGTCGGAACAAAAAGACATTTATGATACGATAATGCATTGTGTCGATAACAACGTTGGAGAAATTTTCTTTTTGGATGCGCCAGGAGGTACTGGTAAAACATTTGTGATAAAACTGATTCTGGCATCAGTTCGATCAAAAAATGATATAGCGTTGGCAATTGCGTCATCCGGAATAGCCGCAACATTGATGCCTGGTGGAAGAACTGCTCATTCCGCTTTGAAATTGCCTCTGAATTTGCATTCTACAGAAACTCCCACGTGCAATATTTCCAAATCATCTGGGATGGGTAAAGTATTGCAGCAATGCAAACTTATTATTTGGGATGAGTGCACAATGGCACACAAAAAATCGATCGAGGCTCTGGATCAATGCTTGAAATATTTGCGAGGGAAGTCAAAACCCTTTGGCAGCACATTAATATTGCTTGTGGGAGATTTCAGGCAAACATTACCTATAATACCTAGATCGACTCCTGCAGATGAAATGAATGCTTGCCTGAAAAATTCTAATTTATGGGCACACGTAAAAACATTAAAATTAACTACAAATATTCGTGTCCGATTGCAAAACGATGACTCTGGTCAAACATTTTCAGATCAATTGCTGGCAATTGGAAACGGAAAGCTCCCATTAGACTCAATTTCAGGACGTATACAACTATCTGCTGATTTCTGTAATTTAGTGACGTCCAAAAATGAATTGATTGAAAAAGTATTTCCGAATATTCTAAAAAATTATAAAAATAATAAATGGCTAAGTGAAAGAGCAATTCTCGCACCCAAAAATATAGACGTCCATGAAATCAACAATATTGTTTTGACCAAGATTCGAGACCAGGCAGTCCTTTACAAGTCAGTCGACACAGTTTTGGAACCAAATGAAGCGGTTAATTATCCATCTGAATTTTTAAATTCCATGGATCCTTCAGGGTTTCCACCACACGTGCTACAATTAAAAATAGGCGTACCAATAATACTTTTAAGAAATATCAACCCACCAAAGCTTTGCAATGGCACGCGACTTGCCGTAAAAAAAAACAATGGAAAACCTAATAGAGGCTGCAATCTAGACAGGGCCTTTTGAGGGTGAGGCTGTTCGTATTCCTCGCATTCCCATGATTCCAACGGATCTGCCTTTTCAATTTAAAAGATTGCAATTCCCAATTCGATTAGCATTTGCAATCACCATTAACAAAGCTCAAGGTCAATCATTAAAAAAATGTGGTATAGATCTTAATACTGATTGTTTTTCCCATGTACAATTGTACGTTGACTGTTCGAGGGTCAGTAAACCTGACAATCTATTTATATGCAGCGACAATTGGACAGCGAAGAATGTTGTATATTCGCAAGTTTTACGCAGTTAATTTGTATTGTATCTATCTATCTATCTATCTATATAAAAACGAGTTGTGTGTATGCAGACAATGAGAAAGCCAAGAATGTTGTATATTCGCAATTTTTACGTAGTTTGAAACACATATATAAATCTATCTATATTCACAGGTGGGACACAGGGAGACAACCGAAGAATGTTGTATATTCGCAAGTTTTACGCAGTTAATTTGTATTGTATCTATCTATCTCTCTATCTATATAAAAACGAGTTTTGTGTATGCATGTTTGTTTGTTTGTAAAAAGAGCGTTTGCACATGACGTCATTATAAGTACATACGGCTTTGTATATGCACAGACAATGGGAAGGCCAAGAATGTTGAATATTCGCAATTTTTACGTAGTTTGAAACACATATATAAATCTATTTATATTCACAGGTGGGACACAGGGACACAACTACAATGGCGCGTAACTAATATGGCGCGTAACGACTTACGCGCGCGGGGGGGCTTAGGCGGGCGCGAAGCGCCCCACCAATATATATATATATATATATATATATATATATATATATATATATATATATATATATATATATATATATATATATATATATATATATATATATATATATATATATATATATATATATATATATATATATATATATATATATATATATATATATATATATATATATATATATATATATATATATATATATATATATATATATATATATATATATACTAGCTGTTGGGGAGGCGCTTCGCGCCCCCCCCCAAGCCCCCCCGCGCGCGTAAGTTGTTACGCGCCATATTAGTTACGCGCCATTGTAGTTGTGTCCCCAACACCTGGTTGGTGGGGGCGCTTCGCGCACCCCAAACCCCCCCGCGCGCGTAAGTCGTTACGCGCCATATTGGTTACGCGCCATTGTAGTTGTATCCCTGTGTCCCACCTGTGAATATAAATAGATATTAATATATTTTTCACTACGTAAAACTTGCGAATATACAACATTCTCGGCTGTCCCATTGTCTGTGCATATAAATAGATTGTCAGGTTTACCGACTCTTGAACATGCAACATATAATTGTCCATGGGAAAAACAATCTGTATTCAGATCTATACCTTATTATTCTAATGATTGCCCTTGAGCTTTGTTGATGGTGATTGCCAATCGAACATTCCCTGTGTCCCGGTCGTCATTTGTGTCCCGGTGCTTTGTTGATGGTGATTGCTAATCGAACATTCCTTGTGTCCCGGTCACTTTCTCTTTGAGTGTCCCGGTCGTCATGTCGTCATTTATATATCCCCTTGTGCCCCCAAGCGTCCCCGCTGTTGTTGTTTCCCTGTGTCCCTGATTGCTAATCGAACATTCCTTGTGTCCCGGTCGCTTTCTCTTCGAGTGTCCCGGTCGTCATTTATATTCCCTATTGTATCCCTGTGTCCCACCTGTAAATATCTATATATATAAAAATAAGTTGTCTGTCTGTCTGTCTGTGGAGCAGGTGACGTCATGTTTCTGTGTTGACTGACGTCATGAACTTAGTTGTCGTCATTTTTGCTATAACGGTGACGTCATTAACGGTATTTAAGACATTTGTTCACGGAAAAATGTTTAATTGTAAAATGACTGAAGAACCTACAATGGCAACACACAAATGACGACCGAGACAGAGGGAATATAAGTGACCGGAACCTCAAAGAGAAATTACAGACTGGGACACCCGGACACACATCACGACCGGGACACAGGGAATATAAATGAAAACCGGGACACAGGGACACAACTACAACGGGGACGCCGGGGGCACAGGCGGGATATATAAATGACGACCGGGACACAGGGATTGTTCGAATAGAAATTACAGACCGGGACACCGGGACACAAATGACGACCGAGACACCGGGACACAGGGAATATAAATGACGACCGGGACACTCAAAGAGAAATTACAAAGTGGAACACCAGGACAAAAATGACGACCGGGACACAGGGAATATAAATGACGACCGGGACACAGGGACACATCATTAGAATAATGAGGTATAGATCTGAATACGGATTGTTTTTCCCATGGACAATTATATGTTGCATGTTCAAGAGTCAGTAAACCTGACAATCTATTTATATGCACAGACAATGGGACAGCGAAGAATGTTGTATATTCGCATGTTTTACGTAGTTAAAAACATATATTTATATCTATCTCTATTCACAGGTGGGACACAGGGACACAACTACAATGGCGCGTAACTAATATGGCGCGTAACGACTTACGCGCGCGGGGGGGCTTGGGGGGGCACGAAGCGCCCCGCCAACTAGGTGTTGGGGTTGCACGAAGCGCCACCCCAACAGCTAGTATATATATATATCTATATATATAAAAATAAGTTGTCTGTCTGTGGATGTGTGGATGGATGTGTCAGGTGACGTCACCTGAAAAAACTGGATCAGGTGACGTCAAAACTGAAAAAACTAAAAAAGGCAAAAACTACAAAAAAAACTAAAAACTAATAAAAAAAATTAAAAAGCTAAAAAACTAAAAAAACTAAAAAAAGGCAAAAACTACAAAAAAAACTAAAAACTAATAAAAAAGCTAAAAAACTAAAAAAACTAAAAAAAGGCAAAAACTACAAAAAAAACTAAAAACTAATAAAAAAAAATAAAAAAGCTAAAAAACTAAAAAAACTAAAAAAACTAAAAAAAAGGTAAAAAACGAAAAAAACTAAAAACTAAAAAAAACTAAAAAAAAGGGAAAAAACTGAAAAATAAGCTAAAATAAAGGTAAAAACCAATAAAAAACTAAAAAAAAAACTGAAAAAACTAAAAAAAGGCAAAAACTACAAAAAAAAACTAAAAACTAATAAAAAAAAGTAAAAAAGCTAAAAAACTAAAAAAACTAAAAAAACTAAAAAAAGGTAAAAAACTAAAAAAAATAAAAAATAAAAAAAAACTAAAAAAAAGGAAAAAACTGAAAAATAAGCTAAAATAAAGGTAAAAACCAATAAAAAACTAAAAAGAAAAAAAGGAAAAAACTAAAAAAAATTTTCATCTAAAAAACTAAAAAAAACTAAAAAAGGTAAAAACTAAAAGAACTAAAAAAGAAAAAAATAAATGACGAAACTCAAAGAGAAAGCGACCAGGACAAAAGGAATGTTCGATTAGCAATCAACAAAGCACCGGGAAGCACCGGGACACAGGGAGTATGAATGACGACCAGGACATAAGTAAAAAAAAAAAATAACAAAACTAAAAAGAAGTTAAAAACTACAAAAAAACTAAAAAGAAAAAAAAACTAAAAACTAATAAAAAAACTAAAAAATCTAAAAATCTAAATAAACTAAAAAAGAAAAAAAAAGGAAAAAAATAAAGGAGAAAAACCAACGGGGACACCGGGGGAAACAGGGGGATATAAATGACGACCGGGACAAAAAAACTAAAAAGAAAAAAAAACTAAAAACTAATAAAAAAACTAAAAAATCTAAAAATCTAAATAAGCTAAAAAAGAAAAAAAAAGGAAAAAAATAAAGGAGAAAAACAAAACTAAAAAACGAATGTATATACAGACCGGGACACCGGGATACAAATGACGACCGGGACACAGGGAATATAAATGACGACCGGGACACAGGAACACAACTACAACGGGGACACCGGGGGAAACAGGGGGATGTAAATGACGACCGGGACACCGGGACAGGGAATGGTCGATTAGCAATCACCATCAACAAAGCTCAAGGGCAATCATTAGAATCATGAGGTATAGATCTGAATACAGATTGTTTTCCCATGGACCATTATATGTTGCATGTTCAAGAGTCGGTAAACCTGACAATCTATTTATATGCAAAGACAATGGGACAGCAAAGAATGTTGTATATTCGCAAGTTTTACGTAGTTAAAACCATATATATATATATATATATATATATATATATATATATATATATATATATATATATATATATATATATATATATATATATATATCTATATTCACAGGTGGGACATAGGGACACAACTACAATGGCGCGTAACTATTATGGCGCGTAACGACTTACGCGCGCGGGGGGGCTTGGGGGGGGCGCGAAGCGCCCCCACCAACTAGGTGTTGGGGTGGCGCGAAGCGCCACCCCAACAGCTAGTATATATATATATATATATATATATATATATATATATATATATATATATATATATATATATATATATATATATATATATATATATATATATATATATATATATATATATATCTTCTATATATATAAAAATAAGTTGTCTGTCTGTGTGTCTGTCTGTGGATCAGGTGACGTCATGTTTCTGTGTTGACTGACGTCATGAAATTAGTTGTCGTCATTTTTGCTTTGACGGTGACGTCATTCAAGATATTTAAGACATATGTTCACGTAGATATCTATTAATGTTTAAGTTTACAATGACTGATGAACTTACCATGGCAAAAGCCGATGAAGATGCTCAAAGAGTCTATGCCAAAAAACTTGCTGCTGATAGAGAAAGTCAGAAAAGAAAGCGTGCCGAGGAATCAAAAGAACAGCAAGGAAACAGGCTTGAGGCTGATAGAGAAAAAAAGAACAGAAAGCGTGGCGAGGAACTACCAGAGCAACGCGGAAGCAGACTTGCTGCTAAAAGAGAAAGTGAAAAAAGAAGGCGTGCCGAGGAATTACAAGAACAGCAAGAAATCAGGCTTGCTGCTGATAGAGAAAGTAAGAAAAGAAAGCGTGCCGAGGAATCACAAGAACAGCAAGAAATCAGGCTTGCTGCTGATAGAGAAAGTAAGAAAAGAAAGCGTGCCGAGGAATCAGAGCAACCTGAAAGTTATCGCCTGGCATTCAGGTACAACCCAGTCGATGATTATAGCTTGAGTAGATGTGTTCAAATCGGGACAATGTCTAAAATTTGTCCCTATTGCAAGGCCTTGAAATTCAATGGTGAAACAATGGGAATGTGTATAAATAGATTGTCAGGTTTACCGACTCTTGAACATGCAACATTTAATTGTCCATTGGAAAAACAATCTATATTCAGATCTAAACCTCATTATTCTAATGATTGCCCTTGAGCTTTGTTGATGGTGATTGCTAATCGAACATTCCCTGTGTCCCCGTCGTCATTTATATATCCCCCTATGCCCCCCGTTGTCCCCGTTGTTGTTGTTTCTCTGTGTCCCGGTGTCCCAGTCTGTAATTTCTCTTTGAGTGTCCCGGTCGTCATTTATATTCCCTGTGTCCTGGTGTTCCGGTCGTCATTTTTGTCCCGGTCGTCATTTGTGTTACGGTGTCCCGGTCTGTAATTTCTCTTCGGGTGTCCTGGTCGTCATTTATATCCCCTGTGTCCCGGTCTTCATTTGTGTCCCGGTGCTTTGTTGATGGTGATTGCTAATCGAACATTCCTTGTGTCCCGGTCGCTTTCTCTTTGAGTGTCCCGGTCGTCATTTATATTCCCTATGTCCCGGTCGTCATTTACGTCCGGCGCGAAGCGCCACCCCAACACTTAGCTGGTGGGGGTGCTTCGCGCCCCCCCAAAGCCCCCCCGCGCACGTAAGTCGTCACGTGCCATATTAGTTACGTGCCATTGTAGTTGTGTCCCTGTGTCCCACCTGTGAATATAGATATATTCACAGGTTGTGCATATAAATAGATTGTCAGGTTTACCGACTCTTGAACATGCAACATATAATTGTCCATTGGAAAAACAATCTATATTCAGATCTAAACCTCATTATTCTAATGATTGCCCTTGAGCTTTGTTGATGGTGATTGCTAATCGAACATTCCCTGTGTCCCCGTCGTCATTTATATATCCCCCTATGCCCCCCGTTGTCCCCGTTGTTGTTGTTTCCCTGTGTCCCGGTGTCCCAGTCTGTAATTCCTCTTTGAGTGTCCCGGTCGTCATTTATATTCCCTGTGTCCTGGTGTCCCGGTCGTCATTTTTGTCCCGGTCGTCATTTGTGTTACGGTGTCCCGGTCTGTAATTTCTCTTCGGGTGTCCTGGTCGTCATTTATATCCCCTGTGTCCCGGTCTTCATTTGTGTCCCGGTGCTTTGTTGATGGTGATTGCTAATCGAACATTCCTTGTGTCCCGGTCGCTTTCTCTTTGAGTGTCCCGGTCGTCATTTATATTCCCTATGTCCCGGTCGTCATTTACGTCCCGATGTCCCGGTCTGTAATTTTGTCAGTCGACAAACATGACGTCAGTCGACACACAAACATGACGTCATTTGACAAACAGACACACAGACAACTTATTTATGGTCGTCATTTATATATCCCGCCTGTGCCCCCGGCGTCCCCGTTGTAGTTGTGTCCCTGTGTCCCGGTCGTCATTTATATTCCCTGTGTCCCGGTCGTGATCTGTGTCCGGGTGTCCCAGTCTGTAATTTCTCTTTGAGGTTCCCGGTCGTCACTTATATTCCCTCTGTCTCGGTCGTCATTTGTGTCCCGGTCTGTAATTTCTCTTTGAGTGTTTTTTCTTTTTAGTTTTTTTTTAGTTTTTTACCTTTTTTCTTTTTTCAGTTTTCTTTTTCTTCTTTATTTTTCAGCGTCACTATGAAGTACATATCGACGAACCTTTGTTTTTTTTAACTTAAATCTGGTAGGCATTGATGACCTTATCCAAGTCAAAATCCCAAACC
Organism: Artemia franciscana; assembly: GCF_032884065.1. Lineage (NCBI taxonomy): Eukaryota > Metazoa > Arthropoda > Branchiopoda > Anostraca > Artemiidae > Artemia > Artemia franciscana. The sequence goes on along the minus strand of NC_088872.1, from coordinate 25,791,302 downwards.
CAATCATCATCGCTATCATTTTCAGTTTTGATATGTTTTGACTCTCGCTGTCCAGGTGGATTTTCATCTAACTGCGCGGTTTTGCGTTCTTTAGCCGCAAGCCTGTTTTCTTGCTGTTCTTGTGATTCCTCGGAACGCTTTCTTTTCTTACTTTCTCTATCAGCAGCAAGTTTTTTGGCATAAACTCTTTGAGCAGCTTCCTCGGCTGTTGCCATTGTAGGTTCTTCAGTCATTTTACAATTAAACATTTTTCCGTGAACAAATGTCTTAAATACCATTAATGACGTCACCGTCATAGCAAAAATGACGACAACTAATTTCATGACGTCAGTCGACACAGAAACATGACGTCACCTGATCCACAGACAGACAGACAGACAACTTATTTTTATATATATAGATATATATATATATATATATATATATATATATATATATATATATATATATATATATATATATATATATATATATATATATATATATATATATATATCCATCTATTTTCACAGGTGGGACACAGGGACACAACTACAATGGCGCGTAACTAATATGGTGCGTAACTAATATGGCGCGTAACTAATATGGCGCGTATCGACTTACACGCGCGGGGGGGGGATTGGGGGGCGCGAAGCACCCCCACCAACTCGGTGTTTGTGTAGACCTAGGCACCCACAGCTAGTTTTTATATATATAGATAGATTTCAATAGCAAAAAAAGTTTGTTTCATATCAAGAATTCCAGTCTCTTAAACTTAAGGTATTTAATTAATCAGCCTTATTTTCCCAATAGGGCAACGTGATAAGATTCAACTAAATGCACAAATATTTGTTGATAAATTTATATCTAAGTTTTCAAGATAATGTTCTTAAAAAAATATGGACGAAAACTCAATCTGGAATTTAACTAATGTCAACTCACGTGTCACTTGCAACTAAATCGTGGTATGGATCCTAAATACCATCGTTTACTAATGGTCCATAATAAAGAAAAAGCGAATAAATCCTCATCTGAAACTTTCGATTTTGATACTTTTGAAAGACAAATCATAGGTGGAAATAAGAAAAATATTGAGGAATCAAATAAGGTCGTCGAGAATGAAAAAGATTGTCGAAATGAAAAAGAAGAAAAGCAGAACAGACGCCAAAAGCATATAAAAGTACATGAGAAAAGGAAAAAAAATCCGAAAAAAAGTGAAGAAAAATCTCGAAAATGGACTGATTGGTTTCAAAATTTCTTATCAAAAAAGAAGACTGAACCGAAGAATGATTTGAGCACCACCGAAAAAGATCTGAAAAACTTAAATTTGAATCCAAAGCCGAGGAAGAAAGCAAAAAAAAAGTCTGAAACAGTACCAATTCGGTCAAAAGTCAAAAGCAAACAGAGGGCAGTATTTTCAAAAACTGAGGTGTAGGAGGCCACTGATTGTCTGGCTCTTAGGACAAACTGCAAAAAGTATACCACATTATGGAGTCGTCAGACCTTGTCCTATAGCCTTGTCCTTATTTGTGGTCAGTAAGTCAGTAAAGTCAGTAAGACATATTTTTTTCAAGAACACTATTCAGTGAAGGATGACATGACCTGCTGATGTTTCTTACCTAACCTATTTATGTTAAATACCCAGTACCCCCAGAAGTAGCCCTTCAAAATAATACGGAGATGCTGTTTTCTGTCAAAACTGATTGTATTTTAAATATTGAGGTTTTTAATTGCAAAAGTACGTAGATGAAGCAATTTCCTTTAAAATTAGTCCTTAAACAGCTATATATGAAATTCCAGTGTCCTGGTAGCAGTGAAAAAAAAATGAAGAAAAATAGGACACATCAGAGCTACCTAAGCAAAAAAGTTATTTTCTTTGTTTTTCAAGCCAGAGGACTGTAAGTTTCCTGTACAAGGTTCTCAGCCAAAACAATTCTAATGGTGTACTTTTGTTTCGATCCAAGGAAATTTTGAGGGGTTTCAGGCTATATTCAAAATTCCTTTAAATTTGTTTTCAAAATAATATTTAACATTTTACTATTAACACTAATTTAGATAATAGTTATCATTCTTAGTCAGCTAGAAATAGCAGTTTTTTCCCTTGCCAGTTTTTGTAAACGCGTTTTTCCATTTCTGGTTGCTTTGGGCCAAGGTTCGTCCTTTGCTTGGTTGCAGCTACCCCTGCAACCACGATGTTTGCCGTAATAGCTTCAACCTAGTAAAGAACTGACACTGCTTAATGCAACCGAAACCAAAAAAAAAATATAATTTGAACGGATTTTGAAATGTGAAAGAATCACCATTAAACACTGACATCCTCTTAAAAGTGCTTCTATGTATAGTTTGAATAAATATACAGGGTAATTCTTCCAGCTTTTTCTTAGCCGAAACCTAGTAAAGAGCGAACAACAGTAACGATCTTTTTCAAAGTTATCGTTTTTACAAATTTGCAATTGTATTGTAACCATGATTTTACTAGGTTACAGCTTTTCTGCAAAAACACATTATATAAAAAGACCATTCCACCATAATGCCCTGGCTTCATATGCTTCCGTGCCGTAGCACACTAGCAATGCCTAAGTAAAGAGTAACAAGGCTTACATGTATTATTTATTTGCTTTTCGTTTTCATTGTTAATTTTAACTTGTTTTTTTTTTTACCATGTCACTTCGTATAAATGCAGTGGCAGCATAAACTTTGATTGGGGGATTGATCGATCGAATATTTAAATTTATAGCGCTCTTTGAAAATTCAAAAGTGATTCGAGGGTAAAGAGCCTCCTTCCACGCCCAATTTAGGTACACACCGCCATTAACCCGTAAAGATATCAAATCAAAGATATGCTAAAGATAACCATTATGTTCACAATGCTAGAAAGGCCAAATAAATATGCCTCTGACCCCAGAAAGGAAATTGGATCATTAACATGAGGAATTTGAGGAATCCCTATCAATGAATAACCTGAACTGAAATGAACACAAAATAAGAATGAATAACCAATCCAAACTTAAAAAGACGAGAAATTAACTCAAGCAGGAATATGTGTAGTATCCCTGCAATCTATTTAAGTGCAGCCCTACCGCCTACTCTTTTCTTCCTTAGTGGCTTAATATCATGAAGAAGGTTTAACGGCGATTCCCTTAATGGTGCAATCTGCATAACCAAAGTTATGGATGGCGTTATTGTTAATTATAGATGATGGTGACATGTTTTAATTTCCTACGACACACTTTTTCTTCTAGTCAGTTTTTAATTGATTTTATGAAATTTACGTCTCATATATGAATCGAAATTGAGACTCATTATTTCCCATGGTAAAAAAATTACTCGTTACTCAACTAAGCCAACAAGTCATTGATGATATTATGTTCGTAGAAATACATTCTAGGCAATCAATTATTGTTTCTAGGACGCTGACCAACTGATGTTATGCGTCACAGTATCGTTCTATGTTAATTGGAACATTCAATTTCTCAATAGGATTTTGGTTAGTGTTATCAGTGATCTGTTTCCGGGTATCATTCCGAGAATATGCACACCATGGGGTGATTTGAGATGTTTACTGGACAGACATATTATTTTGGTAGTTAATGAAACTTGTTTCAATCTCCAAAATATTGTAAGGACTAAAACCGCCCAGGTGTCACTATTGCAATCTAATGGTCGTGAGCGCTTTGGTTTTCGACTACAGGGCTTATGTGTGATTTTGGGTCCCCACATTACCATCCAGGACCCAATGTCCCCCACCAGTGTCCTGAGTTCCCCCAGGGTCCCACATTTCCCTCCAGGATGCAAAGTCCCCCTCCAGGGCCTCATCCCCCTAAGTCTTTGCCCCTCCCTCAAATGTTTTTTTTTATTCTTATGAATTTGTCCAGATTTTAAGAGGTGGGCCTTAAGTTTTACAGTTTGGTCTTGATTTTATGAATTCGTTAGGATTTCTGTGATAAATAGATAGATAGATAGATAGAGTTATTTACAAAAAGGCCCAATTGGGTCATGGTGACATACACAAAACAAGTGAAAAAATACAGTAACAAAACATAGACTCAAAAGACATTAAAACTAATTATTTAAGAAAATTGTCACGGTCCCTCATACCTACCCGGACGAACTTTGAAAAGACTCATCCACTCTCCACTCATTGGGCAACTGTAAGGACCATCACTCAATCTATTTCTACCTAAATATTTCCTACGTTCTCCAAGAGGCATAAACTTCCCCCTTACATACATTACCCATTTAAAATCTTCGGGAGCCAATCCCATTTTTAGGCAAATTTCTTTGCCCCAGTTCTCCTTGACCTACGCATAAATCACAAGGGACGGCGAGGTTGCCTTCTCCGCTTTCCAAACCTGAACTTCCTGAGACTCTAGCCTAGTAGCAGCTAACCTTGATACAGTCCCTACCATCTCTCCTATTCCCTTCCCCTTATTCCAGCAATTACCTAGCCCTGCACGGTCTAATATATTCTTCACCTGATTTGGCCACAAATCCTTCCTCCTATCTTGAAGCATCATTAAAAATGCTTGTTTAACTAGTCTATTACCTTCTATCGATGACATCCTTTCCCAATATTTGACCATACTGATTAACCGACTCTGTCTCATGCCCTTTAGTCCTATATCCGCTCTCAGTACTAACCCATTAAACTTATTGTCAAGGCCTAACATACGCTTAGAAAATCTCAACTGCATTCTTTCTAAATTTAACCCCTTATTAAACCCCCAGAGCTCCAACCCGTAACGCAAAGCCGATCTAACCATAGCATTGAAAACATACTTTAGCATTCCTACATCCTTAGTTTCCTTAATACTACTTTTACTTAACAATCCTAGCAGTCTATTTGCTTTACTTTCCACCATTCTGAGATGCTTCTTCTAATTCTCATCCGACGAAAGCATACGACCTAAGAACTGAAATTCATCTACATAGTCTAGTGTCCTACCTTCACATGTAAACTGACACTGCTAATCTATATGTTCTCCACTTTTCCTAAAAACCATTACCACCGACTTGTTTATGTTTAGTACTAGTTTCTTATTTCTAAAATAAGAAGATGTTAGATCCAGCAGTTGTTGCAAATGTTCTTTACTTTCCGCTACTAATGCTATGTCTTCCACAAAAAGTAATGCCATAACACTTGCACTGTAAAGCTTAATTTTTGGGGTGCCTGTGCCTATAAAATATCCTTCAAAATCATTAATATATAATGAAAATAGCCTTGGGGGGATTATACATCCCTGCTTAACACCAAGTCTACTTCTGATAACCCTAGAAAAATCCTTGCCCACCCGTACTGCAATCTTAACAGTATTATATATAAGTACTATAATCTTAACAGATACACTCGGTAGTCTTGTATGTGTAGGTCATACTTTATTATAGTTTTGCCATGATTTCTACAGTTTGGTCTTGATTTCTATGATTTGATCTGGATTTTTAGAGTAGACACTGCTTTTTATGAATTCATCTGGATTTTTATGCATTGGTCATGATCTTTATGAATTACCCTGAATTTCCGTGCTTTGATTATGATTTCTATGGGATTTTTCTGGATTTCTATGGACCATTCATGTTTTCTACGGTTTTGTCTTGATGCCTCTGGTTTGGTCTAGATTTTTATGGTTGACTCTGTTTATTTTAGAATTAGTGTGGATTTCTATACATTGGTTATGATTTTTATTGAATTCTTCCGGATTTCTAAACTAAGTATTTGTTCTGATTTTTATGAATTCCTCGGGATTTCTATATATTGGTCATGAATTTTTAGAGATTGGCCTTGATTTCTACACTTTGGTCTTAATTTCTACGGTTTGGTATGGATTTTTGCGGTTTGATCCTGATTTCCAGGGTCGGCCCTAATTTGGACAGTTTGGTCTCGATTTTTATGAATTTTTCCGGATTTTAAGAGGATGGCCTTAATTTCCCCAGTTTGGTCCGATTTTTATGAGTTTGTTAAGATTTCTAAAGTTTGGTCTTGATTTTTGTGGTTTGTTCTAGATTTGTAGGGTAGGCTCTGATTTCTACAGTTTGGTTTTGATTTTTATGACTTTGTCCGGATTTTAAGAGGATGAACTTAATTTCTAGAGTTTGGTCTTGATTTTTATGAATTTTTCAGTATTTGTATGTATTGGCCATGAGTTTCTAGAGGCTGGCCATGATTTCTACAGTTTGATCTTGATTTCTGAGGCTTGGTCTAGATTTCTACAGTTTGGTCTGGATTCCTAGGGATGGCTCAGATTCTTATGAATTCATCTGGGTTTCTATGCATTGTTTATTAATTTATGAGTTCCTTCAATGTCTATGCATTGGTTACGATTTCTATAGGATTCTGGATTTGTGTGAAACGGTCAGGATTTCTTAAGTTATAGCTTAATGTCTTTGGTTTAGTCTGGATTTTTAGTTGTGCCCCTGATTTTTATGAATTTTTGTGGATTTCAATGCATTGTATATGATTTCTATGAATTCCTGATTTTTATGAATTCGTCTGGATTTCTATGCATTGGTTACGATTTCTATGAATTCCCCAGGATTGCTAAGCATTGATTATCATTTCTGTGGGATTTTCTGGATTTCTAAGGACTGGTCCTGTTGTCTACAGTTTGTCTTCATGTCTCTGGTTCGGTCTGGATTTTTAGGGTTGACCCTGATGTTTATGAATTTGTGTGGATTTCTATGCATTGCATGTTATTTCAATGAATTCTTTCAGACTCCCATGTATTGGTTATGATTTTTATGAGTTCATCGGGATTTCTCTGTGTTAGTCATGATTTTTTAAAGGTTGACCTTGATTTCTACAGTTTGTTCTTGATTTCTTTGGTTTGATCTTTATTTCTATGGTTGAGTCAGGATTTCTAGGGTTACCCCTGATTTATACTGTTTTGTCTGCATTTTTATGAATTTGTCCGGATTTCCAGAGGATGTTCTTAATTTTTTACAGCTTGGTCTTGATTTTTATGAATCCTTCGGGATTTATGTGTAGGCTATTGGTTATGATTTTTTAGAGGTTGGCAATGATTTCTATACTTTGGTCTTGATTTCCAAGGTTTGATCTGGATTCCTAGTGTTGGCCCGTTTTTTATGAGTTTTGTCTTGATTTTTATGCATCGGTTATGATTTTTATGAATTCCCCCGAATTTCTATGGGTTGGTTATGATTTCTATGAGATTATTCTGGATTCCTACGGACCTGTCATGATTTTTATAGCTTTGTCTTGATGTCTTTGGTTTGGTCTGGGTTTTAGGGTTAACTCGGATTTTTATGAATTTGTGTGGATTACTATGCATTGCTTATTATTTCTATAAATTCTTCCGAATTTCTATGTACTGGTTATGATTTTTATGGGAATTTTCTGGATTTTTATGGACCAGTCTTGATTTGTATAGTTTTGTCTTGATGTCTTTGGTTTAGTCTGGATTTCTAGGGTTGACCCTGATTTTTATGAACTTATGTGGATTTGTATGCAATGCTTATTATTTCTATGATTTTATATAGAATGTTTAAGTTGAGACGTAACAAAACAGACGACACTTTGAAAAAAAACTTTTAAGCTGAAACAAAACACAACACAAGACAAAGTGTCTTCTAACAAAAGAGAAGATACTGAAAAATAAACTTTAATGTTAAACGTAATAAAACAGAAGACACTGAAAAAAACATTAAAGTGAAAAGGGACAAAACAGAACACTTTGAAAAAAACTTTTTCAAAACTTGGCCCTGATTTTTATGAATTCATGCAGATTTCTATGCATTGCTTATGATTTCAATGAATTCATCTGGATTTCTATGTATCGGTTATGATTTTCATGAATTCATAAGGATTTTTATCTATTCGTCATCATTTTTAGAGTTTGGCCATGATTTTTAAAGTTTGATGGGTTTGGTATTGATTTCTACGGGTTTTTTTCAAATTGTCTTCTATTTTGATACCTTCCACCTTAAAAGTTTTTTTTTAAAGTGTCTTCTGTTTTGTTACGCTTCACCTTACAAGTTTTTGTTTCAAAGTGTCTTCTATTTATACCTTTAAAGTTCTAGATGAATTCCTAGAAATCATAATCAATACACAGAAATTAAGAAGAATTCATAGAAATCATAAGCAATGCACATAAATCCACACATATTCACAAAAATTCAGGTTCACCCCTAAGAATCCAGACCAAACCAGAGATATTAAGACTAAACTCTCGAAAACATGGCCAACCTCTAAAAAATTATGACCAATATATAGAAATCCCGACGAATTCAAAAATTAAGACCAAACTATAGAAAATGAGGCCCTCCTCTTAAAATCTGGACACATTCATAAAAATAAAAACACGGAGGGGGCAAACACTTGGGGAGGGGGCAAAACTTAGGGGAGGGGGGGGGGGGTATTGTGGCCCTGGAGGGAACTTGGGGGCCTAGAGGGGAACATGGGGTCATTGAGGGGAACTCGGGGCCCTGGTGGGGACATTGGGTCATGGATGGGAATGTAGGGACCCAAACTCATCTGCAAGCCCGGTAATGATGCCAAGAAAGGTGGCCGGAAACAGATCACAGATAACACTTACCAAAAATCTAATTGAGAGGTCGATTGCGCAATAAGGAAGAAAAGAGTAGGGGCAGGGCTGCGTTTAAATAAATTGAAGGGATTCTACTAATAGGACTAACTATTCTTTTAACTAAGCCGTCTAAAAGTCAAAGCTTCGTTTTGATTTACTGAAAACAAATTACATTTCGAACAATCTTTTCTTATGTGTCATAAAATCAACAATAACACAACAATACTGAATTATACCTCAAGTATGTTTACTAATAATAGTGTTACCATATTTATCCTTTTACTTCTGATATACCCTATTTATTTTTAATAGCGTGGATTTTATTTCTCAAAACATCAACAACAACAAAATGAAAGAAAATCATCAATAAAAACCAAGATTACTGAAAAGGGAAGTAGATTGATTTCATTCCTAGTTGTCGCAACAATTTTAGCTTTATTAACGTTATAAAAGAGAAAGCTTGTAAACTGTGTTTTCTGTTCACGAAGCACAAATGACGCTTTGGCTCGCGTCATTACTTTAGAATACTTCTCAACTTCCATCCGAAAAAGTTCTTTTTTATATTTTATTTTATTAGTGACTTAAAAATGTAGTGTTTGTCGAAAATCCAATTTTTGCTGCTTTTAAGATGTCATAAGCAGTACAATAGCATCGCCAAAGTAAGGCTTATTTCATTGGAAAAATAAGAGTTTAAGTACCCTTATGAAAAGCAAAGAGATATTGAACGACAACCAGCTCCCCTCCCATAACCTTTTTTGCTCCCATCTACCTAAAGACGTCCGATCAAAAATTTTTAGATACCCATTTCGTTCAAAATTGATGAGAAGTCGAATATCCTGTCGACAAGCGATATGTCAGGTCACATGACATCCCTCCCCCCACGCTCAGCCCGTGGAGCAAGTGTTGTAAGTTATGCAATTTTCCCATTGTTTACATATAGGATCTGTTATTGGGAAGGCCTGGCATATTTTTCCTATACCTCCAAAAAATATAAGGGTATAAAGGCAAAACTTTCTATAGTATTGAAGAGGATGTTTAACTTAATGAGCGTGCAAATTCCAAAAGAAATATCTTAGGGAATTAAGTTGAAAATCTCAATTAAGTTAAAAACTTGTGGGGAAAGTTTTTGTTTTATTACTCTCTGTTTGTGTAGAAGTAAGACAATTTATGGCTAGTAAAAAAATGTTTCTAAGGCTTTTTTCGGATGTTCTCCTTTGAAGTCAAGATTTTGGCTTTCTGTATATGTGTTGGACAGAATTTTGGAACAATTGTCAATAATAGTTGCGTTTTACAAATTCGGCTAGATTCGTACGCGGAATTTTATTCAAATCAACTGATTGAAATTTGTAATAATCCTTGGACTTCTGTAGGGCTGAACCCATTCTGATTACCATCATGTTACAACACTGAGTATACACGAATATAAATCAACTATCCCCTTCAACATGTCGTGGAAATTTCAACTTAATTTTCCCAGGCATTCCTGAGAAATTGTAGATAAACCTGTTTGACAACTTTGAATGCATATTGCGTTTTTTTTAATAGTTGCATATTCCCTTCAAAAAGGACTGAAACGAACTTAATACCTTTGGCCGTCACTAAATATTGAAGATAGAGCTTTATCACTATCTGGGTAATGGGTCTAATTCAATTTCGTGAGTAGGTCTGCTTCAGACAATTTAAAAATATGAACAAAATAAAAACAAATTTTCCCTTTTTCAAAAAAGATCTATTTTATATTGAAGCAAGAACTATACGAGTAGAAACACTAATGGCTTAGATGATATACCGTTTCAAAAAATGGCGTCCGAGTCTACCTCAATCTTCCCTAATTGAGAGAGAAAAGTTACAAAAAGATACCTTTGTTTAAAGTATCTTGTAAATGTATTCGTCTGTTATTGTCCCTTAATAAGAGAGAAATGCCCAATTTATGGTCAAAACTAGAATATCTATGAAAATCCAAGTTTTCTTTATATTTAAATCCCGAGACCCCATTGAAAACTGTAAATAGATTGAAGAAAAATTAAGAGAAAGTATGTTTATTACAAAAGAAAGATGAGAATTTAACGGTATTGTTTGTTTCAATGTCGTGACCTGTGGTATAGCTTCTAAAATTTTTACAGTCCGCTAAAGCACTGGTCTAACATAGCTAGACTGGGTGATCATTTTGTTAAAATGATAGTAAAACGTGTAAACCACATTGGTAACCCTTGATCCTATACTGAAAAATTTAGCACGAAGTTAAGCTAAACTTTAACTTCAATTAATGAAGTCGGGGAGGGAGTGAAAACTGAGATTGAGATGTAGAGAAAACTGTAGGAAGCCAGAGCCGTCTCGAGGAATTTCTTCTATGCCTGAGTGGATAGTACATCATACGGATGACTTTCTAGAAGTATCTGATTTTGTTTTTTAGCTTTCATATTGTTTTTTAAGATACAAACACCTGGTGGAGGATATTACCAGCGTTTCTGTCTTTGTGACACGTCAGTTTATACACCAGACGATCTTCTGTATTCAGGAGGATTAGTTGACTATTCCTGTAGAAATGGAACAACAGATGGGCCACTTACTACAATACAAGGTAAATTACGATGTTACTGGATCCTCCAACTTTTAGTCGTAGTATCAATTTAATGTTTCAACTATTAAGGTAATTTTTTAGCCTAATGAATTTCATAACGCAAATTCTAACGAAACCTAAAAAACCTCATTAGAACCAACAATCTGATGAAATTCTGATTATTTTTTGGTAAACAAACAATTGTTTTTCTAATTTTTCTCTTCAACGACTGAATAGTTTTCAATGGGTGTGAGGTTTCAGATAGAATGAAAGCATGGCCTTTCATAGATACATGAGTTTTGATTTTGCCCCTCTTCCGCAATGAATAAAAAAATGCCAGGATCCATTGTAAGTTTCATTGCTCCCAGAACAAAAAGACACAAGCATTTTACATATAATCTTCGCTGATTCACCGATAAAATGCTCATCTGTCACGCGGATGGCTGGCGTCAAATTCCCAGCTGGGCCATTTTTTGCACTAGACTCTGGCATTTATATCTTTTTATCCATTCGGGAGACGGGGGGGGGGCTACAGTCAAGGTTTGTGTTTCTATTAAAAGTCATGCTTTCATTCTATCTGAAACCTGACACCTACTAAGTCTTAAGAGTGGCCGTTAATGGTAAATTCTTTGTTTAATTTAAACGTTTTGGATGAAAATAAAAAATGTCTATGTCTATGTCTATGTCTACTAAAAAGTATACAGCAATTGAAGAGAAAAGCAAGGAAAGGCATGTTTGTTTACATTACAATTACTTATGCCTGTTATTCTTGGGCTCTTAATAACAGAGAAATGGCTTAACGTATGGTCAAAATTAGTATAGAAATACTAAGCTTTCATTGTATTTAAAACCTTGAAATCCTATTGAAAACTGCAATGAACTTGAAGAGGGAAGTAAGAAAAAGTATGTTTATTCACCCAACAATCAGAATTTCATGCAACTGTTGGTTCCAATGTTGAGATGTTTGGTATAGTTTCAAAAATCCTCACAGTATGGCAGATCATTAGTCAAAAATAGTGAGACTGGGTGGTTAATTCTTTAAAATGGTCATGATTGTATAGTATTTCGTTCTAAATAGCCCCAATAGTGCATTAACACCAAAACAACTAATAGCTTCACGTTTCGAACAAAAGTTTGGGACGTTAATGGGTAATTTTTGAAGCAAGCCGTCAAATTATCGGTAATATCTCGTTTTTTGTACAGCAAAATCAAACAGTTCATTATAACAGTTCAATTTTGAGCGAGTCAGCCCAATTGTAACCGAAACTCTAAAAGAAGAAATTTTCTTAACAATTAATACATCAAAGAATTGCCTTGTTATGTTGATTGCAAATGAATACAATTTGTTAGATTTAATGTTACTTATCAGGAGTAAACGTTTGACAAGTAAAAGGCTCTGAAAGTGGTCACAGGCTAGGTCGTATCCGGAGGGTAGGATGTGTCACCCCCCCTCCCCCAAAATGTTTGTTCGACTCATAAAAAAGTAACATAGATGCAAACAAACACATTTTTCATACGTTTTTTAGGTTTTTTTTTGGCAATCCCCATCCTCCAAATTAAAATTATGGATACGGCCCTTGTCAAAGGTTTTTAGCAATAGAATAGTCCCGTGTGGCCACTAAGGTTAATAAAATTCAACAAACTCTTGATCTTGTAAACTGAAAGTTAACACCTTATGAGCTAAATTTTCCATAAATTGCTCCAGCAAATGGCAGTCCAATGGCTTTGCCACCGTTATTATCCCAAATGTGCCTTTACTCGTAAATAATTCATCCAAATGTAAAAAAAAATTAGTCGATAAGTTTTATGGACATTAATCTGTTGTCAACTTGTGGTTCCTGTGTGAAAAGCTAGTTGTAAAATTGAAGGTCTGGCCGCAAAGGATTTCTGCAAATCTGTTTCGTCAGTTCTCAATAATTCGAAGGCAATGTTAATCGAAAAGAAGTTCCTCAGTCTGCTTAAAGGAACTGAGCATGATTATGATTTATCGAATATATTAGATTGTGATTGAGTTTCTGGTGCCACTAGACTTGGACATTCTAAGACAGCTTTTAGAGACCGTGCTACACTGAAATATGCTTAAGAATGGTTTGTAAATTGATTATGAATTTCCACGTGTTTTTGAATTCACGGTTGTTCCTCGTTGCAGTCACAAATGTCAGTCTCCTGACCATGCTGTAGCTGCCTGCAAGAGCCTTACTCTAATTTGTGCGAGTTGCTCAGATCCTTTATGAATGAGCCAAGGACTCACCCTGTAACTTTTCCCCAAATGTGTGAATTGTGCATGTGATCATGTTTCTTATAGCCTTAAGCACCCTAAGCTTCGTAAAATTGTTGCGAAATCTGATCGAACATGAATTTGAAGTCTACCAGTATACGCTCTTTTAAAATTAATGGAACTAAGAACCAAGATATATGGATTGACAGTCTGCACAGCTCTTTTGATATAGTCCTACATTAAGAACACTTGTAGACTGGTGTAAACGATAATTTTTGGCGCAGAAGTCCTGATCATATTGTATTTGCTAGGAATGCACGACGCACTTGCGGTCGTCTTTCTGGAGGTCTTTCGTGTGTCATTAACTGCCTTTTCGTCAATTCTGCCTTTTTTCCCTTATGTGTTATGAATCTAATGATCATTATTTCGCGATCAGAATTGGTTATGTATACTTTCTTTTACTGCATTTACTAAGACTTGTTGCAAGCTGAACAAATTAATCGGTTGGATTTTTGCGAACGAATATGATTGGTTACTAATTGGTGATTGAATTGCAACATAAATAGACGACTCCACGATCGAAAACTCTCTTAAATAGCCTTTTCCCTGGATTTTGGATTGTAAATAAAGACCGGCCTTATACATATATTCATATTACCGGTTTTCACTCTAATAATGAGCATGGTGTTTGCTAAGCGAATATGGCTTCTAGTATTCACGTCCACAAAGAAGAGAGGGACTATGACCATCTGCCCTTAGCTTTACAAGCGCCTATTTCTTCTAATCTGTCAATCAATTATCCTTATGTAAATAATTCCAAGGCATTGAAGAAGCGTAATTAGAGTCGTACAAATTGACCTTTACATTTAGCCACCCTAGCCTCTCCGTTGTATAGCATTAAATAAATAAAAAAAAATCAGCAAAGTAAGGAGCAACATTAAAACTTACAATAACTAAATATCAAACAGTTCAAGGTAACGAACTGTAGTAAGGAGCGACCCGGCTCAATTGTAACCGAAACTCTACAAAATGGATTTTGATACCAATAGTTACATCAAAAGAATCTCATTATAATGCTGATTTTAAATATATAAGTTTCATCAAATTTAGTCTAACCCATCAAAAGTTACGAGTCTGAGAAAATTGCCTTATTTTAGAAAATAGGGGGAAACACCCCCTAAAAGTCATAGAATCTTAACTAAAATCACACCATCAGATTCAGCGTATCAGAGAACACCACTGTAGAAGTTTCAAGCTCCTATGTACAAAAAAATTGACATTCGTATTGTTTGCCAGAAGACCGATCTCGGGTGCGTGTTCATTTGTTTTTTGTTTTTTTTCTTCTTCTTTTTCCCAGGGTGATCGTATCGACCCAGTGGTTCTAGAATGTTGCAAGAGGGCTCATTTTAACAGGAATTAAAAGTTCTAGTATCCTTTTGGAGTGACCAAAAAAATTGGAGGGCACCTAGGCCCCCTCCCAAGCTAATTTTTTCCAAAAGTCACCAGATAAAAAATTTTGAGATAGCCATTTTATTTACCATAGTCGAAAAACCTAATAATTATGTGTTTGGGGACGACTTACTCCCCCACAGTCCCCGTGGGAGGGGCTGCAAGTTACAAACTACGACCAGTGTTTACATATAGTAATGGTTATTGGGAAGTGTACAGACGTTTTCACGGGGATTTTTCGGTTTGGGGGGGGGGGAGAAGTTGAGCGGGGGGATACTTAGGACGATATTTCCATGGAGGAAAATGTCATGGGGGAAGAGAATTTCAAGAAGGGGGCGCAGGATTTTCTAGCATTATTTAAAAAAACAATGAAAATATAAATATGAAAAGTTTTTTTCAACTGAAAGTAAGGAGCAGAATTAAAACTTAAAACGAACAGAAATCATTACGCATATGGGGGGTTCACCTCCTCGTAATACCTCGCTCTTTACGCTAAAGTATTTTTAGTAATTTCAACTATTTATTCTACGGCCTTTGTGATTCAGGGGTCGTTCTTAAGGAATTGGGTCTATTTCAACTATTTCAACTATTTGTTCTACGGCCTTTGTGATTCAGGGGTCGTTCTTAAGGAATTGGTACCGTTACGCTTCTTTATTATTGCTGTTTTACCGCCATCTTCAGTAGATCTTCTATATTGTGGGTAACCATCATTGCCCGTAATTGTGTTGGATACTAAAAGTCGAGGATATTGCTTTGTGCACCTTCCTTTGGCCATGCATGGTGAATTTTCGTTCAGTGCACCGCAAGGTCCATGTATCATATTTTTTACAATAATATCGTGTAACCCCTTATCGACATTTTTATCAGGTATTTCAGCGGAAATCACATCATCAATTTCGTTCGAAGTAATGTTTTTATGTAGCCAGATTAGTATATGTGCGTGTGGCAAACCTCGTTTTTGCCATTCCACTGAGTACATCCAGCATCGCACTGACCCAAACACTTCAAGTTTTACTATGTAGTTTATCAGTAATTTCAACTTTTGCCGGAAGACAAGGGCCGTAATGTCATGCCTATGAACCGCCGATTGTCCTTGAAGTAAAAGCTGCAGTATCTCCTCCCAAGATTGATTACATGTAAATGTAATAAATAAATCTGGACGACCATAGAGACGAACATACGCAATAGCATCTTGAGCATATTCATGCATATGACGGGGACTGCCAGCATATGACGAAGGTAAAATTGTTAATCTTCCAACGTTTGTGGTATTACCGTCATTTATAACTGCATCTCGCAAATGAATGTATTGTTCAGAGCGGAGCTTGGTCTGATTCAGGCGGATATATAGCAAACGTTCTGATTCAATTTTAGCATACATATCAACGACAAATTGGTGAAACAATTCACGGCATTTTAAAATATAATTTTCTTCATCCTGCCGAATCATTAGTCTATAGGAATAATAATGCATTGCACTGCATTTCTTATTCATTTCTTTGTTAGTGGCTGGATTCATCAATTTAATATTAAAGTGATAGCCGTCGGCTCCATCCCAAAAAATGATAGGATATTGTAGGGCATCGTAGCATCGGTGAGTTTCAGCAATTCTTAACAACTGAGCGTTTCGCTTATGAAGAATAATATCTCGAGGTAAAAACTGAACACCGACCATAACGATTGCCACTTCGTCGATAGTTGGAGCATTGTATCTACGCACATGTTGGCCAGGAGTCGTTTTGTCAGGGGAAATAACAATTTTATGCGTATCAGTAGGCATCAAATCGATGGCTGTTTTGAACAGACGCACTAAATTATGATTTTCGTGGAAAAGATGTTGCAATTGGGAAACGATCGTCCTTTCAACGTTGGGAGAAATTTCGCAACGTGCATTCAATTCAGAATTTCTATCACTGATGAAGTACAATTGTAAAAATTTATGATTCTCGCCTGAGAATGGTAGAAAGGACCCTGCTCTTTACTTTGAAAGTAGACATAAATTGATCTGGATTTTCGATTTGGGCTCCAAACGACGTCATTTGGAAACATGAGTTGTATTTTCTGATTTGTGACAAAAAACGCTTAGATTCTGACGTAGTTCCAGTAAGGAAAGTCTTCCATGGCTCTGGTGGTGCAGCCAATAGAGGAAGTTTAACTTTTCCTGAGGCTTAACACATTCCCATTGTTTCACCATTGAATTTCAAGGCCTTGCAATAGGGACAAATTTTAGACATTGTCCGGATTTGAACACATCTACTCAAGCTATAATCATCGACTGGGCTGTACCTGAATGCCAGGCGATAACTTTCAGGTTGCTCTGATTCCTCGGCACGCTTTCTTTTCTTACTTTCTCTATCAGCAGCAAGCCTGATTTCTTGCTGTTCTTGTTATTCTTCGGCACGCTTTCTTTTCTTACTTCCTCTATCAGCAGCAAGCCTGATTTCTTGCTGTTTTTGTGATTCCTCTGCACGCCTTCTTTTTTCACTTTCTCTTTTAGCAGCAAGTCTGCTTTCGCGTTGCTCTGGTATTTCCTCGGCACGCTTTCTGTTCTTTCTTTCTCTATCAGCCTCAAGCCTGTTTCCTTGCTGTTCTTTTGATTCCTCGGCACGCTTTCTTTTCTGACTTTCTCTATCAGCAGCAAGTTTTTTGGCATAGACTCTTTGAGCATCTTCATCGGCTTTTGCCATTGTAATTTCATCAGTCATTTTAAACTTAAACATTAATAGATTTCTACGTGAACATATATGTCTTAAATATCTTCAATGACGTCACCGTCATAGCAAAAATGACGACAACTAACTTCATGACGTCAGTCGACACAGAAACATGACGTCACCTGACAGACACACAGACAGACAACTTATTTTTATATATATAGATTAAAAGGAACCGAAAATAGAATTTTAATATCACTGAAATAAAAAAAAAGTCCAAAAAAATTGAACAAGATGTCATTACAAATATAGTTTTTCTAAAACGAAAAATCACGATTATCATTTGTATATTTTTCAAAAATGCCACAAGTGAATTCACAGAGAGAGAAACGGGCGAAAAAACATACAAACACACAGAGACAGACACTGGGACAAGAAATCACCCGCTAAGAGAGTGAGAGAGACAAAAAACATATACAAAATGATTCAGACCTACAAACAGAAAAAGACAGACACTGGGAAAAGCAAACACCCGCCCTGACAAACAGGCATAGAGAGCAAGAGAGACAACGAACACATGCAAACACACATATTCAGACATACAAACAGACAAAGACAGACAACGGGACAAGCAAACACCCGCCCAAACACACAGGCACAGATAGCGGGAGAGGCAAAAACACATACAAACACACAGATACAGAGATACAACAGACAAAGACAGACAATGGGACAAGCAAATACCTACCCAGACACATGGGCACAGAAGGTGAGAGAGACAAAGACACTTTGAAACCCACAGATTCAGACATTAAACAAACACAGGCACTGGGACAAATAAACATATGTCCAGACACAGAGGCATGAAGAGTGAGAGAGAAAAACACATGCAAACATACAGATTCAGACATGCAAACAGACAAATACAAACACTTGGGGCAAGCAAACACCCGCCCAGACACATAGGCACAGAGTAAGAGAGACAAAAACACATACAAACGCACGTATTCGGACTTAAAAACAGACAAAGACGGACATTGGGGAAAAGCAAACACCCACCCAAACACACAAGCACAAACACACAGCTCTTTGTCTGTGTGTCTGGGCGTGAGTTTGCTTGTCCTTGTATCAATCTTTGTATGTTTGTATGTCCGATTCTCTGTGTTTGTAAGTGTGTTTTTCTTTCTCGCTATCTGTGTCTGTGTGGGTGGGCGGGTGTTTGCTTGTTACAATGTCTCTCTTTTCCTGTTTTATGTCTGAACCTGTGTATTTGAATGTTTTTTTGTCTCTCTCACTCTCTGTGGATGTGTGTCTGGGCGGGTGTTTACTTTTCCCCAGTGTCTGTCTTTGTCTGTTTGTGTATCTGAACCTGTGTTTTTTGTATGTGTTTTTATCTCTCTCACTCTCTCTACCTGTGCGTCTGGGTGGTAGTTTGTTTGTCCCCAGTGTCTTTCTTTGTCTGTTTATGTGTTTGAATCTGTATGTATTTTGTCTCTCGCTCCACCCATGATTTTTCATTCGCTCCCGTGATTTTTCGTTTTAGAAAAACTATATTTGTAATAATAATTTTTTTTTAATTTTTTTGGACTTAACTTTCTTATTTTTTATTTCAGTGATATTAAAATTCTATTTTCGGCGCGCATTTAATATACTATATTTAAAATTCCAGATTTATATTCACTTGATGCAAAAATCCTATAAATATGTAAACCAATTTCATACAACCCAAATAAAAAGGAATTTATTCATATAATTGTCTTTGCATTTCCTTCGGTAATCGTGCCCAGACAAGAATTATGCAAATTATGTAAGTGTTGGATACCGGTCTGAAAGTAGATCAATGACCCAAATTGGATATAGTCTGTAGCTTTAGTGCCCAAATAAGGGTCTCTACCCTGTAGCAGGAACACTAACACTACTTCCAATAAGTTTTTAAGATAAGTTTTTAAGATCAATGAAATATGTAATTAAGTTCTACAATCATCAATACATTGAATTGACTATTGGAGGCATGGTCATATTAGTAGAGTGTTGGACTTCATGTTAGAGTGTCTTGCATTCGATTCTTGCTTGGGTGTTTTTTTTTCAATCATGATTTTGGCCCTTCTATATGATTATTTTTCAGATAATTCACTATTTTTTTAATTGGATTGCACTCATTTTGTAAAGCATGTCCCGCGAAGATATTTTGTCGAGAATTTCGATTCAAAAAGGAATAGAGGTCATCCAGTTCTTGGTTGGCAACCACATTCTTACTAGATCACATTCTTAATAGATCACTAAATCTGTACCCCAAGGAATGGCGCAATTTTGTCAAAATCCCGGGGGGAGGCAAAGTTGGAACCAATTTTCCTAAGTCAAGTGAAAATAACAGAGAAAACTGAAAAATTACCCATATAGTAATAGAAAAAATAGAGATATACAAACAATATAGGAGCCTCTGTACAGTAAAAGTAAATCGTTTAAGAACAATTTTAGTAGTATCAAAATTAAGCATTTTAGGATTGTTGCTTAAGGCCGTGATTAAGTGAACTTGAAAACATCGAGCTTCAGAATTGAAGTAAGGTTAGCCTTCTGTCTTTTAATTCTCTAGAGACCGTTGGTTGTCAAAACTTCAAATAGTACCAATTATCAAGTCTTGTCAAAGGTTTTGATTGACAGCTTCCTTTGGTGAGATGTTTCAGCCGAGAAATAGTAATATATTTGGCTGGGTAAAAATAAGATTTTATTATTTAAAGTAAAATAAAAATTTTAAGATTTAAATTTTTTTTTAATTTAAAATTTTTTTTAATTTTTTACTTAAAATTTAAGTAAAAATAAATTTTATTAGTTAAAGATATACGCAACTTACAAATTAGCTTACGTAAAGAAACTTCTGTATTCTCATATTTTTATTGCATATATGAGGGGTTTCACCCCCTCGTCAGTACCTCACTCTTCACGCTAAAGCTTAAAATTTGTCAAAATTTCTTAAGAATGACCCCTGAATAACAAAAGCCGTAGAATAAATAGTTGGAATTTCTAAAAATACTTTAACGTAAAGAGCGAGGTATTAGGAGGTGAGCCCCTCATATGTGTGATAATTTCTGTTCCTTTTAACAGAAATTATTATGGAATATTTACAGGAATTAATATTTACAAGAAAATAATAACAGGAATATTCTGTTCCTTTCAGTTGAAAAACTTTGCCATATTTATTTTTTCATTGTTTTTTTTAATAATGCTAGAAAATCCTGCGCTCCCTTCATGGAAATTTTCTTCCCCCATGACAAATTCCTCCGTGAAAAGTTCCCCCAACGTATCCCACTCTTCTCAACCCCTGCCCCAAACCAAATGAAAACGCCCCAGAAAACGTCTGTACACTTCCCAATAACCATTACTATATGTAAGCACTGGTCAGTGTTAGTAACTTGTAGCCCCTCCCATGGGGACTGTGGGGGAGTAGGTCATCTCAGAATTTAAATCCGGTGACTTTTGGAAAATAATTAGCGTGCGACGGGGGCCTAGGCACCCTCCGATTTTCTTGGTCACTTAAAAAGGGCACTAGAACTTTTCATTTCCGTTAGAATGAACCCTATCGCAACATTCTAGGACCACTGGGTCGATACGATCACCCCTGAAAGAAAACAAATAAACACGCATCCGTGATCTGCCTTCTGACAAAAAATAAAAAATTCCACATTTTTAAACAGTTCGTAGTAACGAACTGTAGTAAGGAGCGACTAGGCTCAATAGTAACCAAAACTCTAAAAAATGGAATTTTCATACCGATAGTTATATCAAAAGAATGGCATTTTAATGCTGATTTAAATATATAAGTTTCATCAAGAATAGTCTTACCCATCAAAAATTACGAGCCTGAAAATATTTGCCTCATTTTAGAAAATAGGGGGAAACACCCCTTAAAAGTCATACGATCTAAACGAAAATCACACCATCAGATTCAGCGTATCAGAGAACCTTGTCGTAGAAGTTTCAAGCCCCAATCTATAAAAATGTGGAATTTCGCATTTTGTGCCAGAAGACAAATCACAGATGCGTGTTTATTTGTTTTTTTTCCAGGGGTGATGGGAAATTAGAGGGCACCTAGGCCCCCTCCCACGGCCATTCTTACCCAAAGTTACCGGATAAAAATTCTGAGATAGCCATTTTATTCACCATAGTCGAAAAACCCAATAACTATGTATTTGGGGACGACCGACTCCCCCGCAGTCCCCGTTGGAGGGGCTGCAAGTTACAATCTTTGACCTGTGTGTACATATAGTAATGGTTACTAAGAAGTGTACAGACGTTTTCAGGGGGATTTTTTTGGTTTGGGGGATTTTTTTACATATAGTAATGGTTATTGGGAAGTGTACAGGTGTTTTCAGGAGAATTTTTTGGTCGGGGAGAGGGGTCGAAAAGAGGGGGATATACTGGGGGAACTTTCCATCGAGGACTTGGTCATGGGGGAAGAAAATTTCCATGAAGGGAGCGCAGGATTTACTAACATTATTAAAAAAAAAACATCGAAAAAATATATATGAAAAAGTTTTTTTTCAGCTGGAAGTAAAGAGCAGCATCAAAACTTAAAACGAACAGAAATTATTACCCATATGAGGGGCTCACCTCCTCCTAATACCTCGCTCTTTACGCTAAAGTATTTTTAGTAATGTCAACTATTTATTCTACGGCTTTTGTGATTCAGGGGTCATTCTTAATTAATTGGGCCAAAATTTAAGATTTAGTGTAAAGAGAGAGGTGCTGACGACGGGGTGAACCCTCTCATATGTGTAATAAAAATATGAGAATAAAAAATTCTTCACGTAAGCTAGTTTATAAGTTACGTATATCTTTTACTTATAAAACCATTCGTAATAAATTAAATTTCTAGTTGCCTTTTTTTATTAACCAAAAAATTGGAGGGCAACTAGGCTTCCTCCCCCGCTCTTTTTTCCCAAAATCATTCGATCAAAATTATGAGTAAGCCATTCAGCAAAAAAAAAAAAAAAAAATTCAAATTTTGTTTCAATTATTACTCTGCGGAGAGCCAAAATCAAAACATGCATTTATTCAAAAACATTCAGAAATTAAATAAAAAAACAAGTTTTTTCAACTGAAAGTAAGGAGCGACATTAAAACTTAAAACGGACACAAATTACTTCGTATATAAAAGGGGCTGCATCCTCATCAACGCCCCGCTCTTTACGCTAAAGTTTTTTACTGTTTTAAAAAGAAGAGTTGGGAGAAAGAGTCAAACTTTAGCGTAAAGAGCGGGGCGTTGATGAAGAAGCAGCCCCTTTTATATACGAAGTAATTTCTGTTCGTTTTAAGTTTTAATGTCGCTCCTTACTTTCAGTTGAAAAAACTTGTTTTTTTATTTAATATATTTAAAATCAGCATTAAAATGCGATTCTTTTGATGTAGCTATTGGTACCAAAATTCCATTTTTTAGAGTTTCGGTTACTATTGAGCCGGGTCGCTCTTTACTACAGTTCGTTACTACGAACTGTTTGATAAAGTTGGAGGACAAGCAATATAAACAAAGGTATTTTATTTCAAATGACAATACAATTAAGTATGTAACTACAAAGAAGGATAGAATGTAAGGAAAATGAATTTTCCTGTTACCGGTATTAGACGATTAATCTTATAAGTACGGCTCTTGTATTGGAACCCCCTGTGGAACTTTGGGATCAAAGCATCAATGAAGAATCCTTTCAGCTTGGGAAAAATCTTTTCGGTCCAAAAGCCTGGATTGCGGTCTATCTTTTCAATGTAGAAGTCTTTCTGGGTAAAAATCATGAAAAAGCAAGTATATAGCTGAGCACATTCAAGCTGACTGATTGTACTTGGTAAAAGTAGTCGTGGCCTCGTTTGGGGTTGACCAGTCCATTCTTTCCAACTTCCATGCAATAGTCCGCCTTAGACTCTTTTCGGTTCTTTATCCACTAGCCTATCCCTAAATTTCTCGCAGTTTCGCAGTTCCATACCTCGCTTTGATTTAATTTCCCCCATGATTTCGGCTTTGTGTGCATAACTTTCCTGAAGGCTCCTGACTATTTCTCATTTCTATGTTTCTTCATTGCATTGAAATAATTTATGAAAATTTCACACTATTAACAAGCAGCTGATTATTCCAGCTTGTCATTCTCGTCTCTAGGGGTTATTATCGGCGATCTGAAACGATTCTTTATGGCAACCGACGTGTAAAAATTTCAGGTAGCTGAAAATATTCTAGGGGACTGTTAGAAAACAGGAAAATACATCAAAAAATGGTTCCAATCATCTTATAGGTTATTGTCTTCTGCACATGATAGTACCAATTTTGTTCCAAAAGCAATATCCTTCATAGAGTACACTTGTGAAAAATACCTAGACATTTTCTAAGATTTCTAAGCAATTAGAGGAAATAGAACAAAATCCTTTCAAACATTTTGTAGCATCTTCAAGAAGCTATGGCCTGATATTAAAAGCGGCATCTTCCGCCAATGAATACTTGAGTACTTTTTAAATATAAATTTTCAATTTAACATGGGATTTTCGAGTTCCATCAGTTCACTTAATCACCACCTTAGCGGTACATTTACAGAATGGTCAAAGTGTTTATTTCTCGGAAACAAAGAGACCTGAATCCACCGGATACAAAATTAACAGCTTTTTTTTCGCTTTGCAAAAATGATTCTTTTGCAAAAAACTGCTGTATACTGAAGTGCCTTCGTATTACACGTGGAATACTAAAAATAAAGTATTTGAACGTCGAAAACAGGGTAAGTCAGTCGACGGCCAACCTACCATCTTCAAAGATACCACGATAGGAAGACTCTACACCGTTCACCCCAATCAACATGAATGCTTCTTTCTACGCCTGCTTTTGGTGAAT
The DNA here is from genome assembly GCF_032884065.1 of Artemia franciscana. Lineage (NCBI taxonomy): Eukaryota > Metazoa > Arthropoda > Branchiopoda > Anostraca > Artemiidae > Artemia > Artemia franciscana. Next base: position 25,767,040 of record NC_088872.1, on the reverse strand, counting down.
GTACCCGGTCCGACATCCTTTGAATATTTGAGAACTGTAAACGGTACTATACATGACACTTACCGTAGTGCATGCCAAGCTCTGAATTTATTGGAGAATGACCAACACTGGGATAACTGCATCAATGACGCGTGCGAAACGTCAACCCCTAGTCAAATTCGTGCATTGTTTGGCATCATTTTAACAACTTGCTCTCCATCAGCTCCTACAGAGTTATGGGAAAAATATAAGTCAAAAATGTCCGAAGATATACTCCATCGAAAACAGTTAGAGACGTCAGATATGACTTTTGATTTTACATCAGAAATTTATAACTACACTTTAGTTATTATAGAAGATTTGTGCGTACGTATGGCAAACAAACCTCTTCAGGATTTGGGAATGCCTTCACCTAACCGTATCGCTGCTGTTTCGACATGTGTAGAATTGGATCGTGAACAAAGTTACAGTACAAGTGATCTATTGTCGTATGTACAAAATAACATTTCCAAGTTAACGTCGGAACAAAAAGACATTTATGATACGATAATGCATTGTGTCGATAACAACGTTGGAGAAATTTTCTTTTTGGATGCGCCAGGAGGTACTGGTAAAACGTTTGTGATAAAACTGATTCTGGCATCAATTCGATAAAAAAATGATATAGTGTTGGCAATTTCGTCGTCTGGAATAGCCGCAACATTGCTGCCTGGTGGAAGAACTGCTCATTCCGCTTTGAAATTGCCTCTGAATTTGCATTCTACAGAAACTCCCACGTACAATATTTCCAAATCATCTGGGATGGGTAAAGTATTGCAGCAATGCAAACTTATTATTTGGGATGAGTGCACAATGGCACACAAAAAATCGCTCGAGGCTCTGGATCAATGCTTGAAAGATTTGAGAGGGAAGTCGAAACCCTTTGGCAGCACATTAATATTGCTTGCGGGAGATTTCAGGCAAACATTACCTATAATACCTAGATCAACTCCTGCAGACGAAATGAATGCTTGCCTGAAAAATTCTAATTTATGGGCACACGTAAAAATATTAAAATCAACTACAAATATGCTTGTCCGATTGCAAAACGATGGCTCTGGTCGAACATTTTCAGATCAATTGCTGGCAATTGGAAACAGAAAGTTCCCAGTAGTGGAAAAGCCAAGAATGTTGTATATTCGCAATTTTTACGTAGTTTGAAACACATATATAAATCTATCTATATTCACAGGTGGGACACAGGGACACAACTACAATGGCGCGTAACTAATATGGCGCGTAACAACTTACGCGCGGGGGGGGGTCTTGGGGGGGGGGCGCGAAGCGCCCCACCAACTAGGTGTTGGGGTGGCGCGAAGTGCCACCCCAACAGCTAGTATAATATATTTAAAATTCACGCTTTATGTTCACTTAATGTAAATCCCTATAAATATGTGAACCGGTTTCATTCAAACTAAGTAAAAAGAAATGTATTCATATAATTGTCATTGCATTTACTTTGTTAGTCGTGCCCAGAAGAGAACTATGCAAATAATGTAAGCGTTTGATACCTGTCTGTAAGTAGGTCAATGACCCAAATTGGATGAAATCTGTAGATTTTGTGCCAAATAAGGGTGTCTCCCCTGTAGCAGGAATAATGACATTACTGCCGGTAAGTTTTCAAGATTAATTTTTAAGATCAATGAACTTCACAATTAAGGTTCTACAATCAGTAGTTAATTCAATTGATTATTAGGCATGGCCCTGTTAGCAGAGAGTCGGACTTAATGCTAGAGTGTCTTGCACTCGATTCTTGCTTGGGTATTTTTTAATCTGTATTTTGGCCCTTTTAAATGATTATTTTTCAGATAATTCCCTATTTTTGTAAATGTGTCGCACTCATTTTTTAGAGCATGTCCCGGGAAGGTGTGTCGTCAAGAATTTCATCCAAAAAAGATTAGAGGTCATCCAGTTCTTGGTTGGCAATTACATTCTTAATAGATCACTAAATCCACACCCTGACGAATAGCGTAATTTTTTCAAAATCCTGGGGGGGGGCAAAGTTGGAGCCAATTTTTCCAAGTGTAGTGAAAATAACAGAGAAAACTGAAAAATGAGCCATATAGTAATACAAAAATAGGGATGTACAAACAATACAGGAGTTTTGGTACAATAAAAGTAAACCATTTAAAGACACTTTTAAAAGTATCAAAATAAAGCATTTTAAGATTGTTGAACCAATCTTGATAGTACTGGGACTACAGACATGCTTTAGAGTTTTATCATAACTTGGAATTCTCCGTTGTATAGAGAGAAACAACTGGATTTCCAGAGTTCATATTATTGTTTATTTTCTCTTCATTTCGAGTGATACTAGATGAGACCAAGATGTTACCTTATAAGCAATCCATTATTTTTTATGGTGTTTAATGTCTTTGCGCTTATTAAGACAATATTTATTTTCATGCCTAAGTTTTTAAGATTGTTTAATTGTATACTGAAAGTTACTGATATTACAGCTCGTGGAAGGCTATGGCAAGCGTTATAGATTTGTTTGTTGTTGCGAGGCTACGTACTGTCCTTTGACTCCCAAATCATTGCCGAAGATGATTATGAGCTAGCAGCCGACTGTTACTTAAAACTCCCCTATATGTCTCACAACTGGTATCGGCCTATTTTTGGTTTCAGAGTACTACTGAAGTTGTCAAACCCTTTAAACTTTCAAACTGGTATATCTCATGAAGAGATTTTTCTACCAAAACATGGATGACATATACTTTGATCAGCTCATCAAGAGCTATCGACTGCTGTCGAAAAAAATCTATCTGTCTTAGTTCAAAAGTTGACTTTTTCGCCGTAGGCCAATTTTCTAACGTCATCACTTAGAAAGGAGCAAAGGATAAACTCTAATTTCTTTAGCAATGAGAGAACTTTTAAAGTTTAACAGGCACATCTGATATCATTTCTGTATCGGCCTATTTTTGGTTTCAGTGTGTTCCTTACTACTAAAGTTGTCAACCCCTTTAAACTTTCAAACTGACATATCTCATGAAGGATTTTTTTTTACCAAAAAATGGGTGACCTATATTTTGATCAGCTCATCAAGAGCCATCGACGGATGTAAAAAAAAAAAAATATCTGTCTTAGTTCAAAAGTTGACTTTTTTGCCCTAGGCCAAGTTTCTAACGTCATCCCTTAGAAAGGAGCAAAGGATAAATTCTAATTTCTTTAGCAATGAGAGAACTTTTAAACTTTAAGAGGCATATCTGATACCATTTCTCTACCGCAATCCCAAGGGCTAAAAGTCGAATGATAAACTCAGCTGAAATCACGAACAGAAATGGGTAAAAATGATAGATTTTTGGCCCCAGGCAAGAGTTTTACGAAGCTTTCCAAAATGCAAAGTCAAATTCATCAATCCGGCCGAAGGTCCACACTTTCCGTAAAAACCGCAGAGGTTAGACCCTTACCACTTTCTAGGAATAAGCTGAAATCGGGGTGCTAGGAAAAAAAACACGACAAAACCAAAGTGTTGCTCTCGCAACACAATTAGCCATATAAACTTTTTCTTCTTACTAAGGATTTATGTATATACACTCCCACACGGAATATTGTGGTTGGGTTACTATTTTGAAGAATACCAGGAAGCATCAAATTAATCCCATGTAAATATTATTTAATTAAAAAAAAGTTTTTCCGAGGGAAGTAAAGAGAAAAGTTGAAACTTAAAACGAACAAAAATTATTACTTCACAGCCTATCTAACATAATACCGACAAAATTAGTGCAAATAAACCAACTGGTGATATTTCCCTATGTTGGATTACAGAAAACTAGCGTTTTACTGAAAAAACGAAAACGACGTATAGAAAACAAGAATAGATTCTCATTGTCGCTTTTCTTCTAACCGCAGACAATTTGCTCTCTTTTCATACAAAGGTCTTTTCAAATATATTTTGTTATTAAAGTAAGTCTGACTTCTAACAACGATATCTACTAAGTTTCACACTTTTGGTTTAAATTTCTTAAGGTTTTTGAATTGTTGTAATTGCTTGTTAAAATATATACAAATATTTTTGCAACTACCAGTTTTTGCTCTTTACGCAGTTTAAAGGATTATCATACTGTATCTATTCAAAGATTAAATAAAAAACAAGTTTTTTTAACTAAAGGAAGGAGCGACATCAACACTTAAAGCGAACATAAATTATTCCTTATATGAAAGGGACTTTTTCTCCTTAATTTCCTCCTCAACGCCCCGCTCTTTACGCTAAAGTTTGACTCTTTCTCTTAACTCTACATTTTAAAACAGTAAAAAACTTTAGCGTAAAGAGTGGGGTGTTGAGGAGGAAAAGCCCCTTTCATATACGGAGTAACTTCTGTTCGTTTTAAGTTTTAATGTCGCTCCTTACTTTCAGTTAAAAAAACTCGTTTTTTCTGTTTAATTTCTGAACATTTTTGAATTAATGCATGTTTTGATTTTGGCTCTCCGCGCATAAATAATTAAAACGAAATTTGCATATTTTTTTTTTTTTTTTTGGCTAAATGGCTTTCTCATAGTTTCAATCGGAAGATTTTGAGAAAAAAGGAGTGGGGAAGGACGGCTAGTTGCCCTACAATTTTTTGATTACTTAAAAAGGCAACTAGAACTTTTAATTTTTTACTAAAGTTTTCATTAGTAAAAAATATACATAACTTACGAATTAACTTACATAACGAACTTATATATTCACATGTTTTTATTACGTATATGAGATGGTTCACCCCCCCCCCTCCGTCAATACCTACAAACACTTGGGGCAAGCAAACACCCGCCCAGACACATAGGCACAGAGTAAGAGAGACAAAAACACATACAAACGCACGTATTCGGACTTAAAAACAGACAAAGACGGACATTGGGGAAAAGCAAACACCCACCCAAACACACAAGCACAAAGAGTGAGAGACAAAAACATGTACAAACAAACAGATTCAAAAATACAAACATACAAAGACAGACATTGGAACAAGCAAACACCTGCCCAGACACACAGACACAGAGAGTGAGAAAGACAAAACATATACAAACACACAGATTCAGACATACTAACATACAAAGACAGACACTGGGACAAGCAAATACCCACAAGAAAATACCCGCCCATACTCACAGAGACAGAGAGTGAGAGACAAAAACACATACAAACGAACATATTCAGACATAAAAACACATAGAGACAGACACTGGGAGCAGCAAACAGCCGCCCAGAAACACAGCTATAAAGAGTGAAGAGAATCAAAGACACATACAAACACAAAGATTCAACAAAAAAACTGACAAAGACCGACACTAGGACAAGCAAACATCCGCCAAAACAAACAGACAAAGACAGTGAGAGAGACAAAAACACAAAAACAGTATGTAGTCCTAATACTATCAAGATTGGTTCATTTCGAGCTTATCTAGAATAAAATCAGAAGGTGTCCTTTTCAAATCCAAACGACAATCATTGGACTGACCTCTTTGCGCAGAAGTGATACAAAATTAAACGAAGAAAAATTAAGCAACAATCCTAAAATGCTTAATTTTGATACTACTAAAATTGTTCTTAAACGGTTTACTTTTACTGTACAGAGGCTCCTATATTGTTTGTATATCTCTATTTTTTCTATTACTATATGGGTAATTTTTCAGTTTTCTCTGTTATTTTCACTTGACTTAGGAAAATTGGTTCCAACTTTGCCTCCCCCCGGGATTTTGACAAAATTGCGCCATTCCTTGGGGTACAGATTTAGTGATCTATTAAGAATGTGATCTAGTAAGAATGTGGTTGCCAACCAAGAACTGGATGACCTCTATTCCTTTTTGAATCGAAATTCTCGACAAAATATCTTCGCGGGACATGCTTTACAAAATGAGTGCAATCCAATAAAAAAATAGTGAATTATCTGAAAAATAATCATATAGAAGGGCCAAAATCATGATTGAAAAAAAAAACCCAATCAAGAATCGAATGCAAGACACTCTAACATGAAGTCCAACACTCTACTAATATGACCATGCCTCCAATAGTCAATTCAATGTATTGAGGATTGTAGAACTTTATTACATAGTTCATTGATCTTAAAAACTTATCTTAAAAACTTATTGGAAGTAGTGTTAGTGTTCCTGCTACAGGGTAGAGACCCTTATTTGGGCACTAAAGCTACAGACTATATCCAATTTGGGTCATTGATCTACTTTCAGACCGGTATCCAACACTTACATAATTTGCATAATTCTTGTCTGGGCACGATTACCGAAGGAAATGCAAAGACAATTATATGAATAAATTCCTTTTTATTTGGGTTGTATGAAATTGGTTTACATATTTATAGGATTTTTGCATCAAGTGAATATAAATCTGGAATTTTAAATATAGTATATTAAATGCGCGCCGAAAATAGAATTTTAATATCACTGAAATAAAAAATAAGAAAGTTAAGTCCAAAAAAATTAAAAAAAAATTATTATTACAAATATAGTTTTTCTAAAACGAAAAATCACGGGAGCGAATGAAAAATCATGGGTGGAGCGAGAGACAAAATACATACAGATTCAAACACATAAACAGACAAAGAAAGACACTGGGGACAAACAAACTACCACCCAGACGCACAGGTAGAGAGAGTGAGAGAGATAAAAACACATACAAAAAACACAGGTTCAGATACATAAACAGACAAAGACAGACACTGGGGAAAAGTAAACACCCGCCCAGACACACATCCACAGAGAGTGAGAGAGACAAAAAAACATTCAAATACACAGATTCAGACATAAAAACAGGAAAAGAGAGACATTGTAACAAGCAAACACCCGCCCACCCACACAGACACAGATAGCGAGAAAGAAAAACACACTTACAAACACAGAGAATCGGACATACAAACATACAAAGATTGATACAAGGACAAGCAAACTCACGCCCAGACACACAGACAAAGAGCTGTGTGTTTGTGCTTGTGTGTTTGGGTGGGTGTTTGCTTTTCCCCAATGTCCGTCTTTGTCTGTTTTTAAGTCCGAATACGTGCGTTTGTATGTGTTTTTGTCTCTCTTACTCTCTGTGCCTATGTGTCTGGGCGGGTGTTTGCTTGCCCCAAGTGTTTGTATTTGTCTGTTTGCATGTCTGAATCTGTATGTTTGCATGTGTTTTTCTCTCTCACTCTTCATGCCTCTGTGTCTGGACATATGTTTATTTGTCCCAGTGCCTGTGTTTGTTTAATGTCTGAATCTGTGGGTTTCAAAGTGTCTTTGTCTCTCTCACCTTCTGTGCCCATGTGTCTGGGTAGGTATTTGCTTGTCCCATTGTCTGTCTTTGTCTGTTGTATCTCTGTATCTGTGTGTTTGTATGTGTTTTTGCCTCTCCCGCTATCTGTGCCTGTGTGTTTGGGCGGGTGTTTGCTTGTCCCGTTGTCTGTCTTTGTCTGTTTGTATGTCTGAATATGTGTGTTTGCATGTGTTCGTTGTCTCTCTTGCTCTCTATGCCTGTTTGTCAGGGCGGGTGTTTGCTTTTCCCAGTGTCTGTCTTTTTCTGTTTGTAGGTCTGAATCATTTTGTATATGTTTTTTGTCTCTCTCACTCTCTTAGCGGGTGATTTCTTGTCCCAGTGTCTGTCTCTGTGTGTTTGTATGTTTTTTCGCCCGTTTCTCTCTCTGTGAATTCACTTGTGGCATTTTTGAAAAATATACAAATGATAATCGTGATTTTTCGTTTTAGAAAAACTATATTTGTAATGACATCTTGTTCAATTTTTTTGGACTTTTTTTTTATTTCAGTGATATTAAAATTCTATTTTCGGTTCCTTTTAATCTATATATATAAAAATAAGTTGTCTGTCTGTGTGTCTGTCAGGTGACGTCATGTTTCTGTGTCGACTGACGTCATGAAGTTAGTTGTCGTCATTTTTGCTATGACGGTGACGTCATTGAAGATATTTAAGACATATATGTTCACGTAGAAATCTATTAATGTTTAAGTTTAAAATGACTGATGAAATTACAATGGCAAAAGCCGATGAAGATGCTCAAAGAGTCTATGCCAAAAAACTTGCTGCTGATAGAGAAAGTCAGAAAAGAAAGCGTGCCGAGGAATCAAAAGAACAGCAAGGAAACAGGCTTGAGGCTGATAGAGAAAGAAAGAACAGAAAGCGTGCCGAGGAAATACCAGAGCAACGCGAAAGCAGACTTGCTGCTAAAAGAGAAAGTGAAAAAAGAAGGCGTGCAGAGGAATCACAAAAACAGCAAGAAATCAGGCTTGCTGCTGATAGAGGAAGTAAGAAAAGAAAGCGTGCCGAAGAATAACAAGAACAGCAAGAAATCAGGCTTGCTGCTGATAGAGAAAGTAAGAAAAGAAAGCGTGCCGAGGAATCAGAGCAACCTGAAAGTTATCGCCTGGCATTCAGGTACAGCCCAGTCGATGATTATAGCTTGAGTAGATGTGTTCAAATCCGGACAATGTCTAAAATTTGTCCCTATTGCAAGGCCTTGAAATTCAATGGTGAAACAATGGGAATGTGTTAAGCCTCAGGAAAAGTTAAACTTCCTCTATTGGCTGCACCACCAGAGCCATGGAAGACTTTCCTTACTGGAACTACGTCAGAATCTAAGCGTTTTTTGTCACAAATCAGAAAATACAACTCATGTTTCCAAATGACGTCGTTTGGAGCCCAAATCGAAAATCCAGATCAATTTATGTCTACTTTCAAAGTAAAGAGCAGGGTCCCTTCTACCATTCTCAGGCGAGAATCATAAATTTTTACAATTGTACTTCATCAGTGATAGAAATTCTGAATTGAATGCACGTTGCGAAATTTCTCCCAACGTTGAAAGGACGATCGTTTCCCAATTGCAACATCTTTTCCACGAAAATCATAATTTAGTGCGTCTGTTCAAAACAGCCATCGATTTGATGCCTACTGATACGCATAAAATTGTTATTTCCCCTGACAAAACGCCTCCTGGCCAACATGTGCGTAGATACAATGCTCCAACTATCGACGAAGTGGCAATCGTTATGGTCGGTGTTCAGTTTTTACCTCGAGATATTATTCTTCATAAGCGAAACGCTCAGTTGTTAAGAATTGCTGAAACTCACCGATGCTACGATGCCCTACAATATCCTATCATTTTTTGGGATGGAGCCGACGGCTATCACTTTAATATTAAATTGATGAATCCAGCCACTAACAAAGAAATGAATAAGAAATGCAGTGCAATGCATTATTATTCCTATAGACTAATGATTCGGCAGGATGAAGAAAATTATATTTTAAAATGCCGTGAATTGTTTCACCAATTTGTCGTTGATATGTATGCTAAAATTGAATCAGAACGTTTGCTATATATCCGCCTGAATCAGACCAAGCTCCGCTCTGAACAATACATTCATTTGCGAGATGCAGTTATAAATGACGGTAATACCACAAACGTTGGAAGATTAACAATTTTACCTTCGTCATATGCTGGCAGTCCCCGTCATATGCATGAATATGCTCAAGATGCTATTGCGTATGTTCGTCTCTATGGTCGTCCAGATTTATTTATTACATTTACATGTAATCAATCTTGGGAGGAGATACTGCAGCTTTTACTTCAAGGACAATCGGCGGTTCATAGGCATGACATTACGGCCCTTGTCTTCCGGCAAAAGTTGAAATTACTGATAAACTACATAGTAAAACTTGAAGTGTTTGGGTCAGTGCGATGCTGGATGTACTCAGTGGAATGGCAAAAACGAGGTTTGCCACACGCACATATACTAATCTGGCTACATAAAAACATTACTTCGAACGAAATTGATGATGTGATTTCCGCTGAAATACCTGATAAAAATGTCGATAAGGGGTTACACGATATTATTGTAAAAAATATGATACATGGACCTTGCGGTGCACTGAACGAAAATTCACCATGCATGGCCAAAGGAAGGTGCACAAAGCAATATCCTCGACTTTTAGTATCCAACACAATTACGGGCAATGATGGTTACCCACAATATAGAAGATCTACTGAAGATGGCGGTAAAACAGCAATAATAAAGAAGCGTAACGGTACCACCATCGAAGTAGATAACCAGTGGGTTGTTCCATATTCCCCATTATTATCAAAAACATTTAATGCACACATAAACTTTGAATACTGTAACTCCGTAAAGGCAATCAAATACATATGTAAATACGTCAACAAAGGCAGTGACATGGCAGTTTTTGGCTTGCAGCCCGAAATCAAAGATTTCGACGAAATCGTACAATATCAAGCTGGAAGATACATAAGCAGGAATGAAGCTGTTTGGCGAATTCTTTCATTTCCGATACATGAACGTAGTCCAGCTGTTGTTCACTTAGCGGTACATTTACAGAATGGTCAAAGTGTTTATTTCTCGGAAACAAAGAGACCTGAATCCACCGGATACAAAATTAACAGCTTTTTTTTCGCTTTGCAAAAATGATTCTTTTGCAAAAAACTGCTGTATACTGAAGTGCCTTCGTATTACACGTGGAATACTAAAAATAAAGTATTTGAACGTCGAAAACAGGGTAAGTCAGTCGACGGCCAACCTACCATCTTCAAAGATACCACGATAGGAAGACTCTACACCGTTCACCCCAATCAACATGAATGCTTCTTTCTACGCCTGCTTTTGGTGAATGTACCCGGTCCGACATCCTTTGAATATTTGAGAACTGTAAACGGTACTATACATGACACTTACCGTAGTGCATGCCAAGCTCTGAATTTATTGGAGAATGACCAACACTGGGATAACTGCATCAATGACGCGTGCGAAACGTCAACCCCTAGTCAAATTCGTGCATTGTTTGGCATCATTTTAACAACTTGCTCTCCATCAGCTCCTACAGAGTTATGGGAAAAATATAAGTCAAAAATGTCCGAAGATATACTCCATCGAAAACAGTTAGAGACGTCAGATATGACTTTTGATTTTACATCAGAAATTTATAACTACACTTTAGTTATTATAGAAGATTTGTGCGTACGTATGGCAAACAAACCTCTTCAGGATTTGGGAATGCCTTCACCTAACCGTATCGCTGCTGTTTCGACATGTGTAGAATTGGATCGTGAACAAAGTTACAGTACAAGTGATCTATTGTCGTATGTACAAAATAACATTTCCAAGTTAACGTCGGAACAAAAAGACATTTATGATACGATAATGCATTGTGTCGATAACAACGTTGGAGAAATTTTCTTTTTGGATGCGCCAGGAGGTACTGGTAAAACGTTTGTGATAAAACTGATTCTGGCATCAATTCGATAAAAAAATGATATAGTGTTGGCAATTTCGTCGTCTGGAATAGCCGCAACATTGCTGCCTGGTGGAAGAACTGCTCATTCCGCTTTGAAATTGCCTCTGAATTTGCATTCTACAGAAACTCCCACGTACAATATTTCCAAATCATCTGGGATGGGTAAAGTATTGCAGCAATGCAAACTTATTATTTGGGATGAGTGCACAATGGCACACAAAAAATCGCTCGAGGCTCTGGATCAATGCTTGAAAGATTTGAGAGGGAAGTCGAAACCCTTTGGCAGCACATTAATATTGCTTGCGGGAGATTTCAGGCAAACATTACCTATAATACCTAGATCAACTCCTGCAGACGAAATGAATGCTTGCCTGAAAAATTCTAATTTATGGGCACACGTAAAAATATTAAAATCAACTACAAATATGCTTGTCCGATTGCAAAACGATGGCTCTGGTCGAACATTTTCAGATCAATTGCTGGCAATTGGAAACAGAAAGTTCCCAGTAGTGGAAAAGCCAAGAATGTTGTATATTCGCAATTTTTACGTAGTTTGAAACACATATATAAATCTATCTATATTCACAGGTGGGACACAGGGACACAACTACAATGGCGCGTAACTAATATGGCGCGTAACAACTTACGCGCGGGGGGGGGTCTTGGGGGGGGGGCGCGAAGCGCCCCACCAACTAGGTGTTGGGGTGGCGCGAAGTGCCACCCCAACAGCTAGTATAATATATTTAAAATTCACGCTTTATGTTCACTTAATTTAAATCCCTATAAATATGTGAACCGGTTTCATTCAAACTAAGTAAAAAGAAATGTATTCATATAATTGTCATTGCATTTACTTTGTTAGTCGTGCCCAGAAGAGAACTATGCAAATAATGTAAGCGTTTGATACCTGTCTGTAAGTAGGTCAATGACCCAAATTGGATGAAATCTGTAGATTTTGTGCCAAATAAGGGTGTCTCCCCTGTAGCAGGAATAATGACATTACTGCCGGTAAGTTTTCAAGATTAATTTTTAAGATCAATGAACTTCACAATTAAGGTTCTACAATCAGTAGTTAATTCAATTGATTATTAGGCATGGCCCTGTTAGCAGAGAGTCGGACTTAATGCTAGAGTGTCTTGCATTCGATTCTTGCTTGGGTATTTTTTAATCTGTATTTTGGCACTTTTAAATGATTATTTTTCAGATAATTCCCTATTTTTGTAAATGTGTCGCACTCATTTTTTAGAGCATGTCCCGGGAAGGTGTGTCGTCAAGAATTTCATCCAAAAAGGATTAGAGGTCAACCAGTTCTTGGTTGGCAATTACATTCTTAATAGATCACTAAATCCACACCCTGACGAATAGCGTAATTTTTTCAAAATCCTGGGGGGGGGGCAAAGTTGGAGCCAATTTTTCCAAGTGTAGTGAAAATAACAGAGAAAACTGAAAAATGAGCCATATAGTAATACAAAAAATAGGGATGTACAAACAATACAGGAGTTTTGGTACAATAAAAGTAAACCATTTAAAGACACTTTTAACAGTATCAAAATAAAGCATTTTAAGATTGTTGAACCACTCTTGATAGTATTGGGACTACAGACATGCTTTAGAGTTTTATCATAACTTTGAATTCTCCGTTGTATAGAGAGAAACAACTGGATTTCCAGAGTTCATATTATTGTTTATTTTCTCTTCATTTCGAGTGATACTAGATGAGACCAAGATGTTACCTTATAAGCAATCCATTATTTTTTATGGTGTTTAATGTCTTTGCGCTTATTAAGACAATATTTATTTTCATGCCTAAGTTTTTAAGATTGTTTAATTGTATACTGAAAGTTACTGATATTACAGCTCGTGGAAGGCTATGACAAGCGTTATAGATTTGTTTGTTGTTGCGAGGCTACGTACTGTCCTTTGACTCCCAAATCATTGCCGAAGATGATTATGAGCTAGCAGCCGACTGTTACTTAAAACTCCCCTATATGTCTCACAACTGGTATCGGCCTATTTTTGGTTTCAGTGTACTACTGAAGTTGTCAAACCCTTTAAACTTTCAAACTGGTATATCTCATGAAGAGATTTTTCTACCAAAACATGGATGACATATACTTTGATCAGCTCATCAAGAGCTATCGACTGCTGTCGAAAAAAATCTATCTGTCTTAGTTCAAAAGTTGACTTTTTCGCCGTAGGCCAATTTTCTAACGTCATCACTTAGAAAGGAGCAAAGGATAAACTCTAATTTCTTTAGCAATGAGAGAACTTTTAAAGTTTAACAGGCACATCTGATATCATTTCTGTATCGGCCTATTATTGGTTTCAGTGTGTTCCTTACTACTAAAGTTGTCAACCCCTTTAAACTTTCAAACTGACATATCTCATGAAGGATTTTTTTTTACCAAAAAATGGGTGACCTATATTTTGATCAGCTCATCAAGAGCCATCGACGGATGTAAAAAAAAAATATCTGTCTTAGTTCAAAAGTTGACTTTTTTGCCCTAGGCCAAGTTTCTAACGTCATCCCTTAGAAAGGAGCAAAGGATAAATTCTAATTTCTTTAGCAATGAGAGAACTTTTAAACTTTAAGAGGCATATCTGATACCATTTCTCTACCGCAATCCCAAGGGCTAAAAGTCGAATGATAAACTCAGCTGAAATCACGAACAGAAATGGGTAAAAATGATAGATTTTTGGCCCCAGGCAAGAGTTTTACGAAGCTTTCCAAAATGCAAAGTCAAATTCATCAATCCGGCCGAAGGTCCACACTTTCCGTAAAAACCGCAGAGGTTAGACCCTTACCACTTTCTAGGAATAAGCTGAAATCGGGGTGCTAGGAAAAAAAACACGACAAAACCAAAGTGTTGCTCTCGCAACACAATTAGCCATATAAACTTTTTCTTCTTACTAAGGATTTATGTATATACACTCCCACACGGAATATTGTGGTTGGGTTACTATTTTGAAGAATACCAGGAAGCATCAAATTAATCCCATGTAAATATTATTTAATTAAAAAAAAGTTTTTCCGAGGGAAGTAAAGAGAAAAGTTGAAACTTAAAACGAACAAAAATTATTACTTCACAGCCTATCTAACATAATACCGACAAAATTAGTGCAAATAAACCAACTGGTGATATTTCCCTATGTTGGATTACAGAAAACTAGCGTTTTACTGAAAAAACGAAAACGACGTATAGAAAACAAGAATAGATTCTCATTGTCGCTTTTCTTCTAACCGCAGACAATTTGCTCTCTTTTCATACAAAGGTCTTTTCAAATATATTTTGTTATTAAAGTAAGTCTGACTTCTAACAACGATATCTACTAAGTTTCACACTTTTGGTTTAAATTTCTTAAGGTTTTTGAATTGTTGTAATTGCTTGTTAAAATATATACAAATATTTTTGCAACTACCAGTTTTTGCTCTTTACGCAGTTTAAAGGATTATCATACTGTATCTATTCAAAGATTAAATAAAAAACAAGTTTTTTTAACTAAAGGAAGGAGCGACATCAACACTTAAAGCGAACATAAATTATTCCTTATATGAAAGGGACTTTTTCTCCTTAATTTCCTCCTCAACGCCCCGCTCTTTACGCTAAAGTTTGACTCTTTCTCTTAACTCTACATTTTAAAACAGTAAAAAACTTTAGCGTAAAGAGTGGGGTGTTGAGGAGGAAAAGCCCCTTTCATATAGGCCTACGGAGTAACTTCTGTTCGTTTTAAGTTTTAATGTCGCTCCTTACTTTCAGTTAAAAAAACTCGTTTTTTCTGTTTAATTTCTGAACATTTTTGAATTAATGCATGTTTTGATTTTGGCTCTCCGCGCATAAATAATTAAAACGAAATTTGCATATTTTTTTTTTTTTTTTTGGCTAAATGGCTTTCTCATAGTTTCAATCGGAAGATTTTGAGAAAAAAGGAGTGGGGAAGGACGGCTAGTTGCCCTACAATTTTTTGATTACTTAAAAAGGCAACTAGAACTTTTAATTTTTTACTAAAGTTTTCATTAGTAAAAACTATACATAACTTACGAATTAACTTACATAACGAACTTCTATATTCACATGTTTTTATTACGTATATGAGATGGTTCACCCCCCCCCCTCCGTCAATACCTACAAACACTTGGGGCAAGCAAACACCCGCCCAGACACACAGGCACAGAGAGTAAGAGAGACAAAAACACATACAAACGCACGTATTCGGACTTAAAAACAGACAAAGACGGACATTGGGGAAAAGCAAACACCCACCCAAACACACAAGCACAAAGAGTGAGAGACAAAAACATGTACAAACAAACGGATTCAAAAATACAAACATACAAAGACAGACATTGGAACAAGCAAACACCTGCCCAGACACACAGACACAGAGAGTGAGAAAGACAAAACATATACAAACACACAGATTCAGACATACTAACATACAAAGACAGACACTGGGACAAGCAAATACCCACAAGAAAATACCCGCCCATACTCACAGAGACAGAGAGTGAGAGACAAAAACACATACAAACGAACATATTCAGACATAAAAACACATAGAGACAGACACTGGGAGCAGCAAACAGCCGCCCAGAAACACAGCTATTGAAAAGAGTGAAGAGAATCAAAGACACATACAAACACAAAGATTCAACAAAAAAACTGACAAAGACCGACACTAGGACAAGCAAACATCCGCCAAAACAAACAGACAAAGACAGTGAGAGAGACAAAAACACAAAAACAGTATGTAGTCCTAATACTATCAAGATTGGTTCATTTCGATCTTATCTAGAATAAAATCAGAAGGTGTCCTTTTCAAATCCAAACGACAATCATTGGACTGACCTCTTTGCGCAGAAGTGATACAAAATTAAACGAAGAAAAATTAAGCAACAATCCTAAAATGCTTAATTTTGATACTACTAAAATTGTTCTTAAACGGTTTACTTTTACTGTACAGAGGCTCCTATATTGTTTGTATATCTCTATTTTTTCTATTACTATATGGGTAATTTTTCAGTTTTCTCTGTTATTTTCACTTGACTTAGGAAAATTGGTTCCAACTTTGCCTCCCCCCGGGATTTTGACGAAATTGCGCCATTCCTTGGGGTACAGATTTAGTGATCTATTAAGAATGTGATCTAGTAAGAATGTGGTTGCCAACCAAGAACTGGATGACCTCTATTCCTTTTTGAATCGAAATTCTCGACAAAATATCTTCGCGTGACATGCTTTACAAAATGAGTGCAATCCAATTAAAAAAATAGTGAATTATCTGAAAAATAATCATATAGAAGGGCCAAAATCATGATTGAAAAAAAAACACCCAAGCAAGAATCGAATGCAAGACACTCTAACATGAAGTCCAACACTCTACTAATATGACCATGCCTCCAATAGTCAATTCAATGTATTGAGGATTGTAGAACTTTATTACATATTTCATTGATCTTAAAAACTTCTCTTAAAAACTTATTGGAAGTAGTGTTAGTGTTCCTGCTACAGGGTAGACACCCTTATTTGGGCACTAAAGCTACAGACTATATCCAATTTGGGTCATTGATCTACTTTCAGACCGGTATCCAACACTTACATAATTTGCATAATTCTTGTCTGGGCACGATTACCGAAGGAAATGCAAAGACAATTATATGAATAAATTCCTTTTTATTTGGGTTGTATGAAATTGGTTTACATATTTATAGGAATTTTGCATCAAGTGAATATAAATCTGGAATTTTAAATATAGTATATTAAATGCGCGCCGAAAATAGAATTTTAATATCACTGAAATAAAAAATAAGAAAGTTAAGTCCAAAAAAATTAAAAAAAAATTATTATTACAAATATAGTTTTTCTAAAACGAAAAATCACGGGAGCGAATGAAAAATCATGGGTGGAGCGAGAGACAAAATACATACAGATTCAAACACATAAACAGACAAAGAAAGACACTGGGGACAAACAAACTACCGCCCAGACGCACAGGTAGAGAGAGTGAGAGAGATAAAAACACATACAAAAAACACAGGTTCAGATACATAAACAGACAAAGACAGACACTGGGGAAAAGTAAACACCCGCCCAAACACACATCCACAAAGAGTGAGAGAGACAAAAAAACATTCAAATACACAGATTCAGACATAAAAACAGGAAAAGAGAGACATTGTAACAAGCAAACACCCGCCCACCCACACAGACACAGATAGCGAGAAAGAAAAACACACTTACAAACACAGAGAATCGGACATACAAACATACAAAGATTGATACAAGGACAAGCAAACTCACGCCCAGACACACAGACAAAGAGCTGTGTGTTTGTGCTTGTGTGTTTGGGTGGGTGTTTGCTTTTCCCCAATGTCCGTCTTTGTCTGTTTTTAAGTCCGAATACGTGCGTTTGTATGTGTTTTTGTCTCTCTTACTCTCTGTGCCTATGTGTCTGGGCGGGTGTTTGCTTGCCCCAAGTGTTTGTATTTGTCTGTTTGCATGTCTGAATCTGTATGTTTGCATGTGTTTTTCTCTCTCACTCTTCATGCCTCTGTGTCTGGACATATGTTTATTTGTCCCAGTGCCTGTGTTTGTTTAATGTCTGAATCTGTGGGTTTCAAAGTGTCTTTGTCTCTCTCACCTTCTGTGCCCATGTGTCTGGGTAGGTATTTGCTTGTCCCATTGTCTGTCTTTGTCTGTTGTATCTCTGTATCTGTGTGTTTGTATGTGTTTTTGCCTCTCCCGCTATCTGTGCCTGTGTGTTTGGGCGGGTGTTTGCTTGTCCCGTTGTCTGTCTTTGTCTGTTTGTATGTCTGAATATGTGTGTTTGCATGTGTTCGTTGTCTCTCTTGCTCTCTATGCCTGTTTGTCAGGGCGGGTGTTTGCTTTTCCCAGTGTCTGTCTTTTTCTGTTTGTAGGTCTGAATCATTTTGTATATGTTTTTTTGTCTCTCTCACTCTCTTAGCGGGTGATTTCTTGTCCCAGTGTCTGTCTCTGTGTGTTTGTATGTTTTTTCGCCCGTTTCTCTCTCTGTGAATTCACTTGTGGCATTTTTGAAAAATATACAAATGATAATCGTGATTTTTCGTTTTAGAAAAACTATATTTGTAATGACATCTTGTTCAATTTTTTTGGACTTTTTTTTTATTTCAGTGATATTAAAATTCTATTTTCGGTTCCTTTTAATCTATATATATAAAAATAAGTTGTCTGTCTGTGTGTCTGTCAGGTGACGTCATGTTTCTGTGTCGACTGACGTCATGAAGTTAGTTGTCGTCATTTTTGCTATGACGGTGACGTCATTGAAGATATTTAAGACATATATGTTCACGTAGAAATCTATTAATGTTTAAGTTTAAAATGACTGATGAAATTACAATGGCAAAAGCCGATGAAGATGCTCAAAGAGTCTATGCCAAAAAACTTGCTGCTGATAGAGAAAGTCAGAAAAGAAAGCGTGCCGAGGAATCAAAAGAACAGCAAGGAAACAGGCTTGAGGCTGATAGAGAAAGAAAGAACAGAAAGCGTGCCGAGGAAATACCAGAGCAACGCGAAAGCAGAGTTGCTGCTAAAAGAGAAAGTGAAAAAAGAAGGCGTGCAGAGGAATCACAAAAACAGCAAGAAATCAGGCTTGCTGCTGATAGAGGAAGTAAGAAAAGAAAGCGTGCCGAAGAATAACAAGAACAGCAAGAAATCAGGCTTGCTGCTGATAGAGAAAGTAAGAAAAGAAAGCGTGCCGAGGAATCAGAGCAACCTGAAAGTTATCGCCTGGCATTCAGGTACAGCCCAGTCGATGATTATAGCTTGAGTAGATGTGTTCAAATCCGGACAATGTCTAAAATTTGTCCCTATTGCAAGGCCTTGAAATTCAATGGTGAAACAATGGGAATGTGTTAAGCCTCAGGAAAAGTTAAACTTCCTCTATTGGCTGCACCACCAGAGCCATGGAAGACTTTCCTTACTGGAACTACGTCAGAATCTAAGCGTTTTTTGTCACAAATCAGAAAATACAACTCATGTTTCCAAATGACGTCGTTTGGAGCCCAAATCGAAAATCCAGATCAATTTATGTCTACTTTCAAAGTAAAGAGCAGGGTCCCTTCTACCATTCTCAGGCGAGAATCATAAATTTTTACAATTGTACTTCATCAGTGATAGAAATTCTGAATTGAATGCACGTTGCGAAATTTCTCCCAACGTTGAAAGGACGATCGTTTCCCAATTGCAACATCTTTTCCACGAAAATCATAATTTAGTGCGTCTGTTCAAAACAGCCATCGATTTGATGCCTACTGATACGCATAAAATTGTTATTTCCCCTGACAAAACGACTCCTGGCCAACATGTGCGTAGATACAATGCTCCAACTATCGACGTAGTTTTTTTTTAGTTTTTTTAGTTTTTTAGCTTTTTTATTAGTTTTTAGTTTTTTTTGTAGTTTTTGCCTTTTTTTAGTTTTTTTAGTTTTTTAGCTTTTTTATTTTTTTTATTAGTTTTTAGTTTTTTTTTGTAGTTTTTGCCTTTTTTTAGTTTTTTTAGTTTTTTAGCTTTTTTATGAAACCCTGAAAGATCCACGGAATTTAAAAATTCAGATGGATAATTAACCGCCTCATTTGGTTTCAAAACTGTGTCGACTGACTTGTAAAGAACTGTCTGGTCTCGAATCTTGGTCAAAACAATATTGTTGATTTCGTGGACGTCTATGTTTTTGGGTGCAAGAATCGCTCTTTCACTTAGCCATTTATTATTTTTATAATTGTTTAGAATATTCGGAAATACTTTTTCAATCAATTCAGTTTTGGACGTCACTAAATTACAGAATTCAGCAGACAGTTGTATACGTCCTGAAATTGAGTCTACTGGGAGCTTTCCGTTTCCAATTGCCAGCAATTGATCTGAAATGACCAGAGTCATCGTTTTGCTATCGGACACGAATATTTGTAGTTAATTTTAATGTTTTTTACGTGTGCCCATAAATTAGATTTTTTCAGGCAAGCATTCATTTCGTCTGCAGGGGTTTATCTAGGTATTATAGGTAATGTTTGCCTGAAATCTCCCGCAAGCAATATTAATGTGCTGCCAAAGGGTTTCGAATTCCCTCGTAAATCTTTCAAACATTGATCCAGAGCCTCGAGCGATTTTTTGTGTGCCATTGTGCACTCGTCCCAAATAATAAGTTTGCATTGTTGCAATACTTTACCCATCCCGGATGATTTGGAAACATTGCACGTGGGAGTTTCTGTAGAATGCAAATTCAGAGGCAATTTCAAAGCGGAATGAGCAGTTCTTCCACCAGGCAGCAACGTTGCGGCTATTCCGGACGACGTAATTGCCAACGCTATATCATTTTTTGATCGAATTGATGCCAGAATCAGTTTTATCACAAACGTTTTACCAGTACCTCCTGGCGCACCCAAAAAGAAAATTTCTCCAACGTTGTTATCGACACAATGCATTATCGTATCATAAATGTCTTTTTGTTCCGACGTTAACTTGGAAATGTTATTTTGTACATACGACAATAGATCACTCGTACTGTAACTTTGTTCACGATCCAATTCTACACATGTCGAAACAGCAGCGGTACGATTAGGTGAAGGCATTTCCAAATCCTGAAGAGGTTTGTTTGCCATACATACGCACAAATCTTCTATAATAACTAAAGTGTATTTATAAATTTCTGATGTAAAATCAAAAGTCATATCTGACGTCTCTAACCGTTTTTGATGGAGTATATCTTCGGACATTTTTTATATATATTTTTCCCATAACTCTGTAGGAGCTGATGGAGAGCAAGTTGTTAGTATGATGCCAAACAATGCACGAATTTGACTTGGAGTTGACGTTTCGCACGCGTCACTGATGCAGTTATCCCAGCGTTGGTCATTCTCCAATAAATTCAGAGCTTGGCATGCACTACGGTAAGTGTCATGCATAGTACCGTTTACAGTTCTCAAATACTCAAAGGACGTCGGACCGGGTACATTCACCAAAAGCAGGCGTGGAAAGAAGCATTCATGTTGATTGGGGTGAACGGTGTATAGTCTTCCTACCGTGGTATCTTTGAAGATGGTAGGTTGGCCGTCGACTGACTTACCCTGTTTTCGACGTTCAAATACTTTATTTTTAGTATTCCACGTGTAATACGAAGGAACTTCAGTATACAGCAATTTTTTTGCAAAAGAATCATTTTTGCATAGCGAAAAGAAAGCAGTTAACTTTTTATCCGTTGGATTCAGGGCTCTTTGTTGCACGTTGGATTCCGAAAAATAAACACGTTGACCATTCTGTAAATGTACCGTTAAGTGAACAACAGCTGGACTACGTTCATGTATCGGAAATGAAAGAATTCGCCAAACAGCTTCATTACTGCTTATGTATCTTCCAGCCTGATATTGTACGATTTCGTCGATATCTTTGATTTCGGACTGCAAGCCAAAAACTGCCATGTCACTGCCTTTGTTGACGTATTTACATATGTATTTGATTGCCTTTACGGAGTTACAGTATTCAACGTTTATGTGTGCATTAAATGTTTTAGATAATAATGGGGAATATGGAACAACCCACTGGTTATCTACTTCGATGGTGGTACCGTTACGCTTCTTTATTATTGCTGTTTTACCGCCATCTTCAGTAGATCTTCTTCTATATTGTGGGTAACCATCATTGCCAGTAATTGTGTTGGATACTAAAAGTCGAGGATATTGCTTTGTGCACCTTCCTTTGGCCATGCATGGTGAATTTTCGTTCAGTGTACCGCAAGGTCCATGTATCATATTTTTTACAACAATATCATATAACCCCTTATCGACATTTTCATCAGGTATTTCAGCGGAAATCACATCATCAATTTCGTTAGAAGTAATTTTATTATGTAGCCAGATTAGTATATGTGCGTGTGGCAAACCTCGTTTTTGCCATTCCACTGAGTACATCCAGCATCGCACTGACCCAAACACTTCAAGTTTTACTATGTAGTTTATCAATGATTTCAACTTTTGCCGGAAGACACGGGCCGTAATGTCATGTCTATGAACCGCCGATTGTCCTTGAAGTAAAAGCTGCTGTATCTCGTCCCAAGATTGATTACATGTAAATGTAATAAATAAATCTGGACGACCATAGAGACGAACATACGCAATAGCATCTTGAGCATGTTCATGCATATGACGGGGACTGCCAGCGTATGACGAAGGTAAAATCGTTGATCTTCCAACGTTTGTGGTATTACCGTCATTTACAACTGCATCTCGCAAATGAATGTATTGTTCAGAGCGGAGCTTGGTCTGATTCAGACGGATATATAGCAAACGTTCTGATTCAATTTTTGCATACATATCAACGACATATTGGCGAAACTATTGACGGCATTTTAAAATATAATTGTCTTCATCCTGCCGAATCATTAGTCTATAGGAATCATAATGCATTGCTCTGCATTTCTTTGTTAGTGGCTGGATTCATCAATTTAATATTAAAGTGATAGCCGTCGGCTCCATCCCCAAAAATGATAGGATATTGTAGGGCATCGTAGCATCGATGAGTTTCAGCAATTCTTACCAACTGAGCGTTTCGCTTATGAAGAATAATATCTCGAGGTAAAAACTGATCACCGACCATAACGATTGCCACTTCGTCGATAGTTGGAGCATTGTATCTACGCACATGTTGGCCAGGAGGCGTTTTGTCAGCGGAAATAACAATTTTATGCGTATCAGTATGCATCAAATCGATGGCTGTTTTGAACAGACGCTTCGTGGAAAAGATGTCGCAATTGGGAAACGATTGTCCTTTCAACGTTGGGAGAAATTTCGCAACGTGCATTCAATTCAGAATTTCTATCACTGATGAAGTACAATTGTAAAAATTTAAGATTCTCGCTTGAGAATGGTAGAAGGGACCCTGCTCTATGATAAATTTGCCCTTTTACTTTGAAAGTAGGCACACATTGATCTGGATTTTCGATTTGGGCACCAAACGACGTCATTTGGAAATATGAGTTATATTTTCTGATCTGTGATAAAAAACGCTTAGATTCTGACGTAGTTCCAGTAAGCAAAGTCTTCAATGGCTCTGGTGATGCAGCCAATAGAGGAAGTTTAACTTTTCCTGAGGCGCAACACATTCCCATTGTTTCACCATTGAATTTCAAGGCCTAGCAATAGGGACAAATTTTAGACATAGTCCCGATTTGAACACATCTACTCAAGCTATAATCATCGACTGGGCTGTACCTGAATGCCAGGCGATAATTTTCAGGTTGCTCTTGTGATTCCTCGGCACGCTTTCTTTTCTTACTTTCTCTATCAGCCGCAAGCCTGTTTTCTTGCTGTTCTTGTGATTCCTCGGCACGCCTTCTTTTTTCACTTTCTCTTTGACAGCAAGTCTGGTTTCGCGTTGCTCTTGTGATTCCTCGACACGCTTTCTGTTCTTACTTTCTCTATCAGCCGCAAGCCTGTTTTCTTGCTGTTCTTGTGATTCCTCGGCACGCCTTCTTTTTTCACTTTCTCTTTTAGCAGCAAGTCTGGTTTCGCGTTGCTCTTGTGATTCCTCGGCACGCTTTCTTTTCTTACTTTCTCTATCAGCAGCAAGTTTTTTGGCATAGACTCTTTGAGCAGCTTCCTCGGCTGTTGACATTGTAGGTTCTTCAGTCATTTTACAATTAAACATTTTTCCGTGAACGAATGTCTTAAATACCTTTAATGACGTCATCTTCATAATGACGACTTGACGACCTGATGACATGACGTCACTCGACAAACAGACACACTAATAACGTCATCGTCATAATGACGACATGACGACCTGATGACATGACGTCACTCGACACACACACACACACACACAGACAACTTATTTATATATATTTACTAGCTGTTGGGGTGGCGCTTCGCGCTACCCCAACACCTAGTTGGTGGGGGCGCTTCGCGCCCCCCCCAAGCCCCCCCCGCGCGCGTAAGTCGTTACGCGCCATAATAGTTACGCGTCATTGTAGTTGTGTCCCTATGTCCCACCTGTGAATATAGATATATATATATATATATATATATATATATATATATATATATATATATATATATATATATATATATATATATATATATATATATATATATATATATATATATATATATATATATATATATATATATATATATATATATATATATATATATATATATATATATATATATATATATATATATATATATATATATATATATATATATATGGTTTTAACTACGTAAAACTTGCGAATATACAACATTCTTTGCTGTCCCATTGTCTTTGCATATAAATAGATTGTCAGGTTTACCGACTCTTGAACATGCAACATATAATGGTCCATGGGAAAACAATCTGTATTCAGATCTATACCTCATGATTCTAATGATTGCCCTTGAGCTTTGTTGATGGTGATTGCTAATCGACCATTCCCTGTCCCGGTGTCCCGGTCGTCATTTATATCCCCCTGTTTCCCCCGGTGTCCCCGTTGTAGTTGTGTCCCTGTGTCCCGGTCGTCATTTATATTCCCTGTGTCCCGGTCGTCATTTGTGTCCCGGTGTCCCGGTCTGTATATACATTCGTTTTTTAGTTTTGTTTTTCTCCTTTTTTTTCCTTTTTTTTCTTTTTTAGTTTATTTAGATTTTTAGATTTTTTAGTTTTTTTATTAGTTTTTAGTTTTTTTTTCTTTTTAGTTTTTTTGTAGTTTTTACCTTCTTTTTAGTTTTGTTAGTTTTTTTTTTACTTATGTCCTGGTCGTCATTTATACTCCCTGTGTCCCGGTGCTTTGTTGATTGCTAATCGAACATTCCTTTTGTCCTGGTCGCTTTCTCTTTGAGTGTCGTCATTTATTTATTTCTTTTTTAGTTCTTTTAGTTTTTACCTTTTTTAGTTTTTTTAGTTTTTTAGATGAAAATTTTTTTTAGTTTTTTCCTTTTTTTCTTTTTAGTTTTTTATTGGTTTTTACCTTTATTTTAGCTTATTTTTCAGTTTTTTCCTTTTTTTTTAGTTTTTTTTTATTTTTTATTTTTTTTTAGTTTTTTACCTTTTTTTAGTTTTTTAGTTTTTTTAGTTTTTTAGCTTTTTTACTTTTTTTATTAGTTTTTTTTGTAGTTTTTGCCTTTTTTTAAGTTTTGTTTTTCTCCTTTATTTTTTTCCTTTTTTTTCTTTTTTAGTTTATTTAGATTTTTAGATTTTTTAGTTTTTTTATTAGTTTTTAGTTTTTTTTTCTTTTTAGTTTTTTTGTAGTTTTTACCTTCTTTTTAGTTTTGTTAGTTTTTTTTTTACTTATGTCCTGGTCGTCATTTATACTCCCTGTGTCCCGGTGCTTTGTTGATTGCTAATCGAACATTCCTTTTGTCCTGGTCGCTTTCTCTTTGAGTGTCGTCATTTATTTTTTTTCTTTTTTAGTTCTTTTAGTGTCCCCGTTGTAGTTGTGTCCCTGTGTCCCGGTCGTCATTTATATTCCCTGTGTCCCGGTCGTCATTTGTATCCCGGTGTCCCGGTCTGTATATACATTCGTTTTTTAGTTTTGTTTTTCTCCTTTATTTTTTTCCTTTTTTTTCTTTTTTAGTTTATTTAGATTTTTAGATTTTTTAGTTTTTTTATTAGTTTTTAGTTTTTTTTTCTTTTTAGTTTTTTTGTAGTTTTTACCTTCTTTTTAGTTTTGTTAGTTTTTTTTTTTACTTATGTCCTGGTCGTCATTTATACTCCCTGTGTCCCGGTGCTTTGTTGATTGCTAATCGAACATTCCTTTTGTCCTGGTCGCTTTCTCTTTGAGTGTCGTCATTTATTTTTTTCTTTTTTAGTTCTTTTAGTTTTTACCTTTTTTAGTTTTTTTTAGTTTTTTAGATGAAAATTTTTTTTAGTTTTTCCCATTTTTTCTTTTTAGTTTTTTATTTGTTTTTACCTTTATTTTAGCTTATTTTTCAGTTTTTTCCTTTTTTTTAGTTTTTTTTTTATTTTTTATTTTTTTTAGTTTTTTACCTTTTTTTAGTTTTTTTAGTTTTTTTAGTTTTTTAGCTTTTTTACTTTTTTTTATTAGTTTTTAGTTTTTTTTGTAGTTTTTGCCTTTTTTTAAGTTTTGTTTTTCTCCTTTATTTTTTTCCTTTTTTTTTCTTTTTTAGTTTATTTAGATTTTTAGATTTTTTAGTTTTTTTATTAGTTTTTAGTTTTTTTTTCTTTTTAGTTTTTTTGTAGTTTTTTCCTTCTTTTTAGTTTTGTTAGTTTTTTTTTTTACTTATGTCCTGGTCGTCATTTATACTCCCTGTGTCCCGGTGCTTTGTTGATTGCTAATCGAACATTCCTTTTGTCCTGGTCGCTTTCTCTTTGAGTGTCGTCATTTATTTTTTTCTTTTTTAGTTCTTTTATTTTTTACCTTTTTTAGTTTTTTTTAGTTTTTTAGATGAAAATTTCTTTTAGTTTTTTGCTTTTTTTCTTTTTAGTTTTTTATTGGTTTTTACCTTTATTTTAGCTTATTTTTCAGTTTTTTTCCTTTTTTTTAGTTTTTTTTTTTTAGTTTTTTTAGTTTTTTACCTTTTTTTATGTTTTTTTAGTTTTTTTAGTTTTTTAGCTTTTTTACTTTTTTTTATTAGTTTTTAGTTTTTTTTGTAGTTTTTGCCTTTTTTTAGTTTTTTCAGTTTTTTTTAGTTTTTTATTGGTTTTTACCTTTATTTTAGCTTATTTTTCAGTTTTTTCCTTTTTTTTAGTTTTTTTTAGTTTTTAGTTTTTTTAGTTTTTTACCTTTTTTTAGTTTTTTTTAGTTTTTTTAGTTTTTTAGCTTTTTTATTTTTTTTATTAGTTTTTAGTTTTTTTTGTAGTTTTTGCCTTTTTTTAGTTTTTTTAGTTTTTTAGCTTTTTTATTAGTTTTTAGTTTTTTTTGTAGTTTTTGCCTTTTATTAGTTTTTTTAGTTTTTTAGCTTTTTTATTTTTTTTATTAGTTTTTAGTTTTTTTTGCCTTTTTTTAGTTTTTTCAGTTTTGACGTCACCTGATCCA
Organism: Artemia franciscana; assembly: GCF_032884065.1. NCBI lineage: Eukaryota > Metazoa > Arthropoda > Branchiopoda > Anostraca > Artemiidae > Artemia > Artemia franciscana. Next base: position 25,739,793 of record NC_088872.1, on the reverse strand, counting down.
GTTTTTTCAGGTGACGTCACCTGATCCACGATCCACAGATCCACAGACAACTTATTTTTATATATATAGATATATAGATATAAACTTAGTATATACATAAATATATATTATCTCTTTAGATGAACAATAATTTTTTATATATTTCCACAAGACAAATTCCGTTTTTTTTTCTTTCTTTTCTTTTTAGCAACATTAACACCTGGTGAAGTACCTGGCAACTTTGACCAGCGCTTCTTTGCATTCCAAAAACCCGCTGATTACAATGTAATCTGGCTAGATGATGAAACTGCAATGGAGTATGATTGTACAAGCACACTTGGTGTGGTGAACTACTGTGTACATCTCATGTCAAGAACCCAGTCTATACCACAGGAGAAGCTTGATCTAATGATTGCCTTTGCAGGTAAGCTCAATAGCTAATTTATCTTCATGTTATTATCTTCATATTCCTTTTATGTAAAAAAAAACTTCAGAGCCTCTGTTGGGAACTGACAATACTGATCGAGATAAAACGAGAAAAACTACCCGGCTAATCGTAAATATCCATAAGATATATGCAGAAACATTATAGAAAATACTTTTATTTATTTTTATGAATACATGAAACGGTTAAAACCAGAAAACCAAGCCGTATGACAAAGGGTTGGGAAAGACAACTCCAGATTTCTTTTTGGGAGGGGAGCAAGGCCATTTTTCTCTGTTCCTCAGAAAAGAGTAGGCTATATACTATGTTCTTTTAAGTCTGTCTTCCGACAGATTCCTAGTAATAAATAACCCCTTGGAAGCAGATATAATGCGAAAAAATTTTGTCATTCCAGTATTATGTCTATTCAGCTCTGAATAGCAAAATAGTCCAAGGAATTAATTAAATGTTTAAGTTAATGCTTAGAAAAGTAAAAAAGGACCACCTTTATGGCATTATGTTATCCTTCATCCAGAGAACGTGTCCTAGTCATCTCAACCTTTCTCTTATTATAGCCGTAGAGATCAGGATAGAGCCATATTGTTCGTAGAGCCTACTGTTTGAAATACGGTTAGTAAGATGGGTACCCAAAAGAATCCGTAGACAATTCTTCTGGAAACACAGAAGAGGTGCATCACAACGAGCACTGACAAACGAGCACAACGAAAACGAGCATGACAACGAACCAAGAATGAAAACGACGCAAAATGAAATCTGTGGTTAGAAGATAAGCGAAAGCGAAAATCACAGCGAAAAAGAAGCGCGAAGAAATCTATGGTTAGAAGACAAGAAACAGCGAGAATCACAACAAATCGAAAATGAAAAGGTTGCACAACGCAATTTGTTGAAAATATACTACTACTAGAAATATTGCTGCTACTGAAGCTACAAGAGGGAAGCTGAACTATAACAAAAAATATTATGAGCATGTAGATTATCAAAAGGGTGTACCAGAAATTTCTCAGGAACGGCTTAGAGCATTAAGTTCAAACTTTCAGGGTTTCATGAGGCGATTTTGAACTAACCAAAAGGCAATATTTTCATACTACTACAACTACTACTGCTACTAGTGATTGAATTGAAACCTTTAGGGACTGTTTAGGGGGAGTTAACAAAAGGCCCTATATGTGTATTACCACTATTACTACTGCTACGACTACTACTTTTAGTGACTTTCAGAGTATTAAGGTGAAACTGTCAGGGAAGATTTAGTGGGATTTTGAACTAAATCACAACACACTATGTGTATTCAGGAGGCCAAAAGTATGTAGAGTATGAGCAATTTTCTTAGGAACAGCTGAGAGCATTAGGTCGAAACTTTCAGGCTGTGTCGAGAGGTATGTTGAATTAATCAAGAGGTACTCTGTACATACTGCTAGTACTACTACTGCTATTTCTGCTACTACTACTGCGATTACTACTACTGATGTTAAGGGTATGAATGTGAAACTTTCAAGGAAAATTTAGGGGGGATGTTGAAAAAAATCAAAACACAATCTGTGTATGCAGGTTATTAGGAATTAACGAATTAGGAACACCTCAGGAATGGTCCAAGGTGTCAAATTGAATCTTTCAAGACATGTTAAGGGGGGTATTGAGCTAACCAAAAGGCACTATATGCATTCTACTGCTACTAACACTACTACAACAACTACCACTATTACTACTACGGCTGCTACTACTCAAGCTAAGGGTATTCCCAGAAAACTTTCAGGGAACGTTGAACAAAATCAAAACACACAATGACAATATATTTTATTAAAAAGGCGTAACAACATCCCAGGAACAGCTTAAAGCATTAATTTGAAACTTTTAATGCAGGTTGAGGGGATGTTGAACCAACCAAAGGTATGGCTACTATAGGCATATTAATACTGCTACTTCTTCCGCTACTGCTAATACTACTACTAACGCTAATGGAGTAATACTACTCCATTGGGTGGGAGTTATTACTTTTCCCTCCTCCTGTCCCCCTCTTTTAATTTTAAGCATATATTCTCAATAACTTGTGGCTCGTTCCGTTTTCCTATCTTGTCCCCTATCCGTGGCTTAACCTCCAAGTATGAAAAACTTTTGTCCCCTTCATTACTGATAAAATAAACCACTAGTTTTCCTTCTTTTTTTTTTCTTTGGCACTGGTGATACCCAAGTTTTATGTTCGTTCGATTCTTTTGTTCCCTCCCCTTGTTTAAATATATTCTCTTTTAAAACTTTTTTGACTGATGAATGGCTTTGCCTTTCTGATTTTGTTGTTTTTGACATTGTTTAGCCAGTTTTTCCAGTTTGTTGCGCTATTTTTATATATTTTTTTTTATTTTTATGGTTTTATTTCTCCGAAATGCGAATTCGGTCACACGGGGCTTGTGACAGTCATTTTTTGAAATTAAATAACTTATCTTATCAAAGGGTATACAGGAGAATTTTTCAGGAGGGAGATGATTAACTAAATTAAAACACGCTATGTTTTTTCAGGCTGTCAAAAGGGCCTATCAACTGTATCTCAAGAACGGCTTTGAGCATTAGTTTGAAACTTTTCGGGCATTTTGAGGGGTATGTTGAACTAATAAAAATGCATTGTGTGCGTTTTTGCATAAAGTGCAAGTTAATTTTGGTCTTTAGAAGGCACGGGGGGGGGGCAGCAAATTTTAAAAAATTACGGAGACATGATTAAGACCATCTCTTGATGGTCTATTATTTCATATTTGCCTAGTTTTTCTCGTTCTTCGAGATAGACCAAGGGGTAGTTCAGAACCCCTTCATAAAGTTTTAGACCATGGAAAATCAACTGGCTATCTTAGAATTTGCGTCACCCGGCATTCCGATTCTCTTTATCCAGAGTGATGTGTTCTGACAGAAACTGGCAGAAAACACCACTTTACAGCAGTATGATCTATTTCCTTACTTAATTAGGATACTAGATCATACAATTTCCTCAAACAAACCCTCTCCCATTATATGACTACTGGTTCGATAAGACCACCCGCAAGAAGAAAAGAAAAAAGGAGATGCATCAATGCATGAAAAAAGTAATTTTCTTTCTTGTTTTGTTGTGGTTTTCGACCCGTAAGATACCGAAAATTCACTTCATTTTGATCCGCTACCATTTGAAAAATTTCAGGGCTTTTTTTTAAAATTTCGGTAAATTTGTTTTCGGAATAAATTTTTACTCTTCATCGAAATGACAGTTACCATTCCTGAGTTAGCACAAATGGCAATTTTTTTTCACTAAACAGTTTAAAAAAAAAGAAGTGTCTTTGAACTTTTGCAGCGACATGGTTGTCGGTGCAACCATGATACAACAACTAGAATACTCTCCAAAAATAAGGTAGATGGCAAAAGACTTCCTTTGAAATTAGACATTTGACATTTTCTGGGGGACAATTTAACAAAATCCGTTTTAAAAAATGCTCCTCTGTGCTAAAAGAAACTTTGGGGCCTAAATAATAAAATGTAAAAGGGTGAGTAAGAAATTGAGGGAGATCTTACAATAATAATGTTATCTTCTGGGGAAGAGGGGAGGGGTCAAATGCACACCCCACGCTCTGTGTGAATCGTGAGCGTTTTGCATTGAAATGCTGAAAATTGGATCTATCCTAAGTCTAAAACGCTAGCAACTAATTTGAAATGGGTCTTTCCAGAAATATTTAATTTGAATCGTTTAAAATAAAAATCGATGATAATAGCAAGGAGGGAGTAACTGAAGCCTAAACTCAGAAGACAGAAGGGAAAAACACACAGAACGGAGAGATACATCTAAGGTGCAAAAATTTCCAACATCCAAATCATTTTAACACTTTTCTCACAAAAATACATTTTCGTATTACACTACCTTCCATCCCCCAAGAAATTGTCTGCTGCCGACCCTTTCACGAAATAAAAATTACTTTAAAGGAAAGATTTGGCGCAACAGTCAATATAATTCAATAAAGTAGGCGAGATGTCATTTGATAAAACACCGCATATTTTCACATTAATTTAAATGCCTTTTCTGGGTTTCAATCAACACTAAGTCCACATTGATAAATACAAAAGATAGTAAAAAACAATAATTTGAATTTTTTTTTCAGAAAGCCTCGACTTGAATCCTGAGGAAATAGAGTACAAACCTACTGTGCAAGAAGGATGTTGGAATTGACTTGCGTCAGCAATTTTAATTTTTGACTTTACGTATAAATGATTTTATTTGAACAATACAAGCCAACAAAGAAAATTGTCTATTTTAAAGATATAATTAGCTTATTTAAGTGAAATGAAAAGTACTAGACGTTTAGGGAAGCTTTTAACACAAAATATGTTAGCTACTGTGGTTCAGTTGAACAATTTTATTAGAAATCCAACATAGTTTGGAAATTAAGGAGATACTTCAAATTCACAGAAATGTATGCGTTCAATTTCCAATGAAGGTTCCTAATTGCGGTCAAACTAGATCAATAATTTAAAATGAGGAAAAAATTAATTCCCGTGAATTGTAAATGCGACTTACAACTTAAATGCAAACAAAACTTAATTCTGCGTTAGGATGTGTTTTATAGACAACTAGTACTATCAGTGCATCAAAACTCCCGTTTCAGAGGTATAAAAAAATTGTGACCCGGCCGTTTCCCCATCACAATAGGCTGGATAAAGTCGGTCTTCTGAAACTGAAATATAATCTCTGCAACAAAAATTTTGAGCAATTGCAATTCGAAGTGATAAGTTGCATGGAAAATAATGTCAACCTCCACGTTTCGAAAAAGACGTGGGTCAATCTAGCAACTCAAGCAATTCTTTTTCTTTACATGAAGTGAATGTTCCTTTTGGACAACGGAAATTCATATAACAAAAAGGAATAAATCGAACATGTTTCAGAGGCTTTTAAAGCTAAAAGAAAAAAAAATTGAAGCTTTACAGACGAATTTCATTTAATAGCACTACAAACATAATGGAAAGTTGCCATCAATTATTGCTAAATTATTGCCTGCATTTACTATAAGATTATTGATAATAAGGTCTTTAAATACGTCCAGTTTGAGTTCAAAACTGAAGTATGTTATCTAAAGAGCTATTGTTAAAACAAAACTATTTGGATATAAAGGGTAGAGCACTAGCGCTGCCTAAGTAAAGGACCACATCCCTTCAGTGCATTACTATTTTTCCCTGGCCACTTCGTATGGAGGAAGTAGTCGTAGAAATTTCGGAGGGGGTCATTCAATCGGAAATTGAAATATTTAGTGCCCTTTTTAAGAGTCGAAAGTGATTGAAGGAACACTAGCCTTCTGTGCCCTTTGCCAATCACCCCCTCCCAGTATCTTCTAAGGAATCCAATCAAAATTTGGAGATTGTCAATGCGTTCAAAATAGTCTAAAGTTCCAATGAATAGTACTCCGGGCATGACATCGCCCTCATAATCCCTTTGGCAGGGTCAACGAATAATACAAATCGCTAATTATTCATACATAGCTCTAACGCTCCTTTAATGGCTATAAAACAATTTGCGGGCAAAACCAGCTTCCCTCCCGGGTCTTTTTATGCTGCTCAGCCCCTATGCAAGTCTCGTGACATTGTCTAAAATCTAGAAACAGCATTTTGTCCAGAAAGATTGAAAGGTCTAATAACTACGTCTCCAGGGTTAACATAATCCCCAAAAACCCATAGGCTATGACCCCAAATTATGTAAACTAGCCATTGTTCACATATCAGTTTGATTAGAAAACCTCCAAGGGACCTCTAGATCACGACTTTTACAGTTAAGGGAGGGGGGTAATCTGGAGCTTTCAAGCAGTGTTGGGGGGGGGGGTCAGAAAACCCTATATGTTGCCAGGTTATCAAAATGGCATATCTCCAACTTTTTTTTTAGCCGCTAGGGGTATCAATTCGAAATGTGTATGGATTACTGAGGGTAGGTGACATTGGACTTCGATTTTGGCGTAGAAGAGGGGGGAGAGTTGAATCAAAAGATACTACGGGCATCTAGATCATCGGAATAGCGAATATGCTAAATGTCAGGAACATCTTGGGGGAAGAGATTGGAACTGTGAGGCATTGTTTGGGAAAGTCCGGGGAAGATTGGGGTAAGGAGACTTCCGATTTTGTGTTTGGGGAAGGGGAATGGGGTAGAAAATGTTCATCTTGGTTAAGACGTTCTTGTACTATAACCTCTTATAGAATTTAAAATTTCTACACAGTCACGCAGCAAGGTAAATGAAACGACAAAATATGCTCTGAGGTTATCAAGATGGCGCATCTGCAATATCCCGGGATCGGCTTATGTGTATCAAGCTAAAAATTTTAAGGGGAGTTAGGAGGAGGAACAGGGCAAGTGAACCTTGAACTATAACTTGAGGGAATGGGTAGAGGTAAATCAAACAAGACTATGTGGATCTAAGTTAGCAAAATACAACATCAGGAAAATCTCAGGAACAGGCCGTGGGATAGAATTTAAGCTTTCAGGTTTAACCTTTCAAGAATTTGTGAGATGGCCAATTGATATAGAAGTATCATAAAGCTAATTACAGATTCCTACTTTCGGAAACCATACTGCTGAATTGTGTCACACTCACCTCTAAACATACATGCAGTAAATACAAAAAACCCAATTACTACAGACAGTAATGTAACAAAATGTTTCAAGTAAGCCAAAGATCCTGTTGGGTGACAGGTGGATAAAAAAAAGAAAAAAAAAGAGTGGCGTATACTCTATTACGGGGACCTGGGAAAAAAGTTTTCCTACTTCCCACAAACACAAAATTCTAAGTCCCCCCTCCAAACAAAAACTTTCCTGAAATTTTCATCTCTACTCCCCTGCCTTAAGGTAAGATAAAACAGGGTATACCCAGCAAATTATGTATAAAATTCGTCACTTTAAACAAAAGCTAGTGATTGTGTTCAATATCTTTAAATACATGAAGATTCCCTTTTTCCAGGTATAGAAAACATGTATACTCCCTCTAATTATCGGAAACAAACTGTGTGTAAAGGCTTTCAGGAGAAATAAAATAGCACTTTAGATATTAGCATCATGTCAATTTTTTTTAGAGTAGGAATTGACTAAGACATTTTGAATTCCAACCTTGGACTTTAGTTGAGTATGGAACCACAACTTCAAAATACCGCACTCGTAGATACTCTACTCTCTTTGTCCTTGAATTCCAGTTGACTTTTCGGCACTCCTGTCACTGGGAAAGCAAGCACGTAGCCGCACAGGGATGTTAGAAATTCTGCATATGGATTTTTAGAATATATCACAAAGATGCTTTTAGGATACTTTAAAAAGTACTCTATTTTAGTTCCCCTAAAAACTTTGCCTAGCAGTCTAACAACTGTGTTAGTGACAACAAAGTAAGCTTTTAAAAGGGCCTTGTCAGAACTACAGGTAGCTTGTTTATAGTCCATTCAAATATAGTCAAGTACCGTAGTCAGGGTCCGAACGCCTTCTATATTAAACATAAGATGTTAACAATATGCGACATTATATGGTTGCACAAAACTATAAGCAAAGAAGTCAATGCGCATTTTGTGGGAGAGATAAAGTAGTTGAGACCTCAGAAACGGCATTGTTTTTAGTCCAAATTGTCTGACATTCGTGACAAGTCCTTCGGATCAATATGAAGGAATGGTGCACTATGCCAGCACATTTTCGTTCGTTTCATGGAACATGTTTGGACTAGGCGTAGAACATCAATGCTGAGGGATGACAGCAACTATCTTATTCGGGGGAACTTTTCCAAGAAAAACATTTGTCTGAAAAGCCCTCTTGAACTAGAAAATTACGGGTATGAACTTTTTTTTAGAGATAGCCTTTGAAATCATCTTTGAAACATATTTGTGCAAAAGTTAAGGTTTGGCATAAAGAATGAGAAGTTAAGGAGTGAAAACCTCTTAATTATGCTCAGGGTAGCAAAAGAAATTTTCAGGGTATGTTAGCGAAAAGAAAAAAAAAGATTTTAAAAATGAAAGTAAAGAGTAGCATCAAAATTTAATAAGAACAGAGATTATATGAATGAGGCCATCCCATCCAATCCGCTGCTTCTACCATAAACTGTCGACAAATCATAGATACTGGTCATCACACCCAGAATAAGGCATGCGAAATTTCAGCATAAACGGCCTTGGTGGAAAAACACTCTCTCTCACAAATGAAACAATTTCTGCTTGTTTCAAGCTTAAACGTCGGTGTTCTCTTTAACTTAAAAAAAAAATCCCAAGAAAGACGGACACATGGCTGTGTGTTTGTTAGTTTGTTTTTTCTTTTCAACAAGGGTGATCATATTGAACCCATGGTCGCAAAGTACTAGAGAAAGACACAGTCAAACAGAAGATATAAACTCTAGTTTTCTCTGTGTAAAAGTAGATATTAAATACAGAAGAATTTCAATTTCGGCCTTTTTGTGCCGCACAACAATAATTTTTGTCTGAATAGGGCTAAAATACTTTCGGGCTAAATTCTAAAACTAAAACTAGTCAAAAGCTATTTAGAAAGCCTCCAGGCTTCATGGCCAACAATTTTGGGCGGAGTACGTTATTCCCAACCATAGCCTATAGGCAGTCAATCAAAATAAACTGTTGCGATAACAATTGTGTATATGCTTTATCTTATTTATTTGATTCGTTTGAGGACTCTTATCATCAATATTACAGAGTCCGTACCAATGATTAGAGAAGGAGGTCAGTTGATCTTTCTTTGGGCGGTAGAAGGAGGAGGGGGGTTGAGGATCAAAAAGTGCCATTTCAGACGCCATTTTTTTTATAAATGTTCGTGAAAGGCTTTTTAAATTCACATGAATCCAGAGAAGCGATTTAATTAAATACCCCTTCATTCGGAGGAATTTGGGCGAAGCGTGAAATATAGATGCTGAGGAGGTGGCAGTTCAGTTCTTATTGTGGTGCAGCATTTTGGCGCAAATGGAAAGAGTTCATTCACGTACTTACATGCACAATGGCAAGAAAGAATAAGATCGGTCCTATGCACCTCCCTTAAAAATTTGAAACTTCTAGAATTGAAAAACCCTATTTCTTTCCCTTCCTCACTAGTTGAGATCGAAATTCTTCTACCTTCAGTTTTGTATTTCTGGTGGCTCAAAAAAAGTAGATGATAATTAGTTTAACTTTAAAAGTAAAATAACTAAAGACAAAACAGAAAACTCGTCGATTTCCAGTAAATTCTTAGAAAAGAGAAATAGTTCCAAACTGATGGAGATGTCAAATCACTCTTATAGGTATTTGAAAAAAAAAGTTTGACTTTTGAAGTACTTGCACTTGCAATCTTGACAAAAAGTATTTTGCTGGCTCTGAACTTATTCTCAAGGGTTCGAAAAACAAATTATGAAGCCCCTTGGTGTCTTTTCTTAAATATTTCTAAATCTTGTAATTGCTGTTGTCTCATTGGTAAATCTGGCCGTTTGTTTCAATATTATAAATAGTTTAAGATCAAATAGGGATTGTGAATTCGATCACTTTTTTTTTTTTGTAGCGTTATATTTTTTGTTGCAAAAAACTGTAATTTTCTTCCTTTTTTTATCAATTGAAATTCTCTCGGGATATTTCTCTTTTTTTTCAAGAAAGGCACACTATATGAGACAGTTTCCTGTAAAAACAACAAGTCATTTCCTCCTTCTAAAAGGAAATCATCAATTCCCATGAATCAGCCCCCTTTTTCTCCTTAAAACTACCCAAATAAAAAATAATTAGGCATCCAATAACTACAAAAGCAGTCCGTCTTTTTCATCATTTTAAATTTGCTTAACCCTTTACTAGAGCCTCCCTTTCCAACTGACAGAAGCCTTAGACCACCTTAAACAGTTGGGTGCTAGTTACTCAGGCATAAGTATAAATAATACTTTTCCCCCACACGAGTACCCCTGAGTCACCCCTCTGTGGAAATACAATCTCCAAAACTTCCAAGGCATCCTCAAAAAACCTTGTCTTCCACATCTGGAATAAGGCGCCGATGATGAAGTATTCGCCATTGTAATTTTCTCGATTTTGTTAGCAATGCGAAAAACCTTAATTTTGAGCTTGTTAATATAAAAGCATTATCAGTGTTTCTCAACTTGATACACAAATGAAGCCCATTTTACTCTGATCATCTTATACATTTAAACTGGTAAGTTGATTTCTTGAAGCTAAGACCCGCAATCGTGGGAAAAAAGTGCGGGGGGGGGTCACATGTCCATAGCCATTTGTCCCTCTGGCAATCGATGTTTATTTCTTATCGGAGTTTTATGAATGACAGTGGATTTTTATATGGTTCAGAGTTTACCACATCCCAAAAGTTTATTGTTGTTCGTTTCTTTGAGTTTTCCCCTGATCAATACAAATCTGAGCACAAATAAGGAAACCCATGTTTGTCAGCAAGTTGAATTACGGATTCGATTTTGTGTCGGGGCTATCCTAATGCTGGCATTTTCTTATGACTGAAAAAATGATCTGGAACTTTGCAGCAGGTTAAAGATTTGGCCTGTCGAAACTATGACCTAGAGCCTTTAAGACCCCCTTCTTTCTTCTTAATTTGAGGAAAGCAATTGTCATTTTTGCTCGTACTTGCAAACTTAATAAAACAATGTCTATTTGGTATCTATTTTTAGTATTTTTCATTTCACCATATCTAAAATATAGACACATTTTTTACGGAATTTTTATTTTTATTTCTCATCGTCACTATCAAAACGGGTTCGAGTCCCAGTGTACCCAATTCTTCAGTTTGGGACGGGGGTCAGTGGCGTGACTCTGTAAGCTTAGCCAGAATCGACCCAGCTCTAAATGGGTACCTGGAGAAATCTGGGGAAGGTAAACAGGAAGGGTGTGCGAAAGCACAGGATGGCTGGCCCCCATCCCCCCATTGCACTTCCTGGCTGAAGGGCCAAGAAACGGATATCAGCACCGCCGGTACGGACTGTAAAGTCTAATGCCGTATCCTTTACCTTTACCTTACCTTACTATCAAAACCAGATGTGATAGATCTTTTTTCTTTTTTGATATAGATTCAATATGCTCAACTAGACAAAGTAAGCGCAAAGAAACAAAAAGGAGATATTTGTTTTCCTCAATGCAGATCAGTGCAACGTGAGCAACAAAAAGAATGTAACAAAGGAGTTTATTGTTAGCGAAAGGACAAAGCTATTTCATCCAAATAGAAAAAAAATACAGCATCAAACATAGAAAAATTGAAAATTTCAATTTTTTTTGTATATTACTGTCAATACTCCTACAAAAACATATCCCAAATACTATGCTTTAAAACTTTAATGGTTTAAAAATATATTGCATTAAAAAGACTAGATATACTTTACTGGAATTTTCATACACAGCGTTATAATCGTCAGTTAGAATTCACCACTGAGTTCTGTAATTCTTTTCACTAGTTCATCATTCGTGTAATCACGCTCTACCCGTTGGAATTTTTCAGAAGAGCAAATGTAGCACAAAATATAAAAATTACAACAATGTACCAAAATATATGAATTTGGTAAATTACAGGTGAGGACGTGACATGAATCAAAGCTCCATTTTCCACGCTGGATCGGATTTAACTTGCTCAAATCTCACAATATGAAATAAGTTAGAAAATATAGATTATGCATCATTTGAAATATTAATATTATGATAAAAAGAATTGTACCTTAACTGTCAAAAATGGACTTATCAACCTGACGATTATATTAAATTGTAAATCTTAAAATTAATCATCGTAACTTTTATACAACACTGTTCTTCCTATACCATGACATTGACATTAACAACCATGACTTGGGTGATATCAAGCTACATTTTCTTCGGATAATTTCTGAATAAAAACGGGAAAACTGTTGGTTTGACTTTTTCTAATTTTTTTATACAAGTCATTTTGGAATAATAAATCAATTTTTTGACAAAAATAGAAAATAGTGGAATAAAATATTGCTCAAAAATGTTTATGTCTATGTTTTAGTTTTTTTAGGAGTAAAAAATCCTTTTCAATTTTAATATTTACAAGACTATAAGTCACAAATTTGGTGTAAAAATTTGAATTTCAGACGATCTATAGCTTCTGTAGTCCATAAATATTATAGTGAGTCTCATTTCTGTAGCATAAACTTATTGAAAATAAAAGTAGTTATCTTTTTAAAAACAGTTCAGAAAATCGCTTGGTTATCACTTTGATTTTCCACTGTTTCTTGGCAGTGTTATTTCTTTGGCCAATAGGGAGCAAATAATAACTGCAAGTTCTTGCGAACCTTCACTGATGAATCGGTTTTTAATATTCGAGCAAGCTTCTAAGCAGTGGCATCATCAGAATTCATTAGATTCGCTTTAAAAACTAAGCGAATGGGATTTAAATAAATCACCCAGGTTAAAAAACAATACAAAAAAGAAATAGAACTCGTGACAACTCAAAGAAAACAGCTTTTCAATTCTCAGCGTTTTGAAAAGAAACAAATTCATGTTTGTGGAGTTGTTATCATATCTAAAGCTTAAAAAAGCAAATAGTGACGTCCATTTTTGTTCATTCGAGTTTATTTCGTTTGACAGCTAGTGATGAGCAAGGTCCAGGTGCAATAACCTGTTGCACTTCAACTTAAATCCGATTTCTTAGTTACTTTACAACAAAACTTGTCCCTTAAACAGCCCAATAATTTATACTAATATCACATAGATTGGCGTTTACTACCACGAAGGATCATATCCTAACCAATTGTAAGAAGGAGCAAGATATGCCCTGACTCCATTATAATAGAAGGTGACTATCCCTTTGTAAGCTGTGCGAGGAACTCCACTCTGAAATGAAGAATAATTCTAGTTTATAAGGGTTTAATTAAAATGCATATTCTTCAAGATCTCAGTATAAAAAAAAATAATCAAACAGTAGCTTCGAAACCTAGATATCTTAATTGAGTATATAAGAATGACTGAATGACTCATAATTTGATCTCTTCATGGTTTTCAGTAAAACGGCTTAATCTATAGCCGTATAAAAAAGACAAATATATTTGTACAATAGAAGCCTACCATTTTTCTTGTCAAAATTAGGAATTATCCGATAAAATAGATTATAATCCGACAAAAAGTGGTGTCGATTTGTGGAACGAGAGGGGGGGAAAGGGGTAAGCGTACCTGTGCTCCCCTTCCAGATTTGTGTTGCCGACATTAAATACTTTTTTGGAGAGGGGGTATTTTCATATTGAAAAAATGACCGTTTTAGGTATTTTTACTCATAAAACTTACAAAAAGATAAATATATCCCTCCCCCCTTGATATTGAAAAATCCTTTATGCGCCCTCCTAGATTTTCGTGTATTGACCTCACTATGTACAAGTTTACTTCAATATTTAATAATCTAAATGTTAGGGTTAACCAATCTTGTTTTCGGCTTTTGTCTTTAATAGCAAAATAAAAGCTGGCCACAACCTAAATTTTTGCTCTACCTTAGATCTCCTAGTCCCATGGACAGATGCAATTTTTAACTAATCAGAAACAGAATGTTGCTTGGCATACTTTCGAGTGCTTTAAGACCCTCCATCTCCCCCACAAAATTCAAGGTTCTGTTGGGCCAGGTAACTATTACTGAAAGTTTCAAACTGATTGGGAAACAATTGTTTTAATGGAGGGTCAGTTGCCCCAACCTAGAAATGTGTTTCTGCATAGGGTGCCCTTAGTCTAGGGGCATATTGATTTAGTTTTGGGGCACATTGAAAAAATCATTTTAGCCTTTTTCGAGCCGTTTTGGGCGAAATAATGTTCTTTGTGCGTTGAGATCTTCTTGGCCACGATTTTTTTTTTGGGGGGGGGGGGGATTTTCCATAGAAATACAAATAGTTCAAGGCTAGTGGCCAAATTACAGTGTTAACACAGTTAATCATTTTTCTGGGGGATAAAACATGTTTTTGAAGATAAAATAGCGGTATTGATTACAGAAAATTTACGAGATGACTTTTAAACTAAGTGTAGGCCTATATCAACATAACATTAAATGAATAAACTACTAAAAGAGAACGTTCATAGTATTATTACATTTGCATAAAAGCCAACAAGCGCCGTCACAAATAGGACAAAAAACAACAATCGCCAGCACTTAATACCAAACACATAAATATGATCTATCATCAGCCCACAGAAAAAGAGCTCTATGGTTCAGTCCCAGTCCCCAGCTTAAAAATTCCCCTATATGCTTCATTGTAATTATTTTTATCAATAGGACTTTGGCCAAAGAATTATTTCCTTAATTCTACCAATTCTTTACTTTAAACAGGAAGAGTGTGAAAACCTGACCCTTACCTCCCATTGCACTTCCTGGCTGAAGGACTAAGAAACGAAGATTAGCACCACCTGTTTGAACTGTGAACTCAGATGCTGCATCCTTTATTTTTCTTATTCTTTACCCTCCCCCCCAAAAATACGAAAGGTTTTCCCCCGATATCCCTCTCTTCACCCACATTGGTCAAAAGTATACACTAATTTGCCGCCTAGCCTGGCCCATATACTTCCTTCTCATCTTGCGTAGTAGCCCCTACCCTCTTATGCTTACATAACAACCCAAATCTCCCCCACCACTCCTGCCTAAAAATATATCTCTTCCCCATACCTCTTTAATCTAATCATACAGCTGTAATAACCGAGGTTTTGCTCCTTCATTCTTCCCAATTTTACAACAAAATCATGTCCATAACCACTCCTACGTTCCATAGCCTGCTCAAATCACTATCGTCCAGTCTTCTCTTTATTATATCTGGCCCCGAACTATTCTTGTTCTCGGGCAAGGCATCTAATACCACTATTTTCGCAAGACGATACCTTGGCATATTCAGGAGCTTTTTCCAAGACATTCTCATAAGTATCAGTCTTCCACTTCTCAATGACATCAGCTTCATCTAGACTTGAATCACCAAATTACAGACAAATATAACGAAAAAAATATATTAAAAAAATTTTAAGTTAAGAAAAGGCCATCTAAAAACATGAACCAGAGGATCCAGTACAGTAGTTGGATTTGATATTTTACGCAAAAACTCCCTGCATTAATAACCACCTCTTTGTCAACTCAAACTTTCTAATATCTTACTAACTGGTAGTTACTGTAGTACAGTGGTAATGAGACTGGTTCAGTTCCAACCTTTTTTCTCACCTGCATGTTTCTTTCAGCATAAAGCTCTGCTTTAAACCCTGTTTCAGACATACCAAAACACCGCATAAGACTCGACTCACGCTCCCTTCATAGCGTCCAGCAGCTGGCTGAATGTGATCTATACTAAACGGGGATTAAAACTTTTGTGCAACCCGATGCAAAGCATCATGAGGATTACTCTATACTATGCTTTTGCAAAAGCCTCAGTATCCTTCCCTGTGCACATTTTTGTCATGGCCAACAACGTACAATTCTCCAAATGTTCTTTGATCATCAGTATGTGGATGAAGTAAAACTACTCTAATGTAATTGACCGTTGATTCTGAAGTAGTAACGTCCATAACCAAAGAGGATGTGTAATATCGGCTACCTTTGGCACAAATACAAGTGAACTATAAAGTGACCCCATATTCTCATGACAATTGTTTGAACAATGATTTAATTATTTAGGTCTACTTTGTTTTCGTAAGAATTACTTCCCCAGCAAATCTTAAGTTATGACTCACACTTCCTCAAATGTTTCTCATCAAGTTTGGCACACAGACAGCTCAGAATTCAATTAAGTATATAAGCCAAGCTAAATTAAGCACATTAGCAAAATTAGCTCCAGATAAATAAAAAAATAAACTCACCTTAAAATCTGTCATTAATCCAAATAATCTGGCAATCCTAATAAAGTCGGCTTTTGAGCGATAAAGCAGACGAACAGATGTTTTATTATTTGAATATTTATTGGCGCGTAAATGCTCTGGTGCAACAACCGGTGCACTGTCAACTTTATCTTGAAAATCCCTGTCATAATTCTCCTAAAATTAAATTAGTAATTACGTTTAAAAGATGGAAGTGTGAAAAAAAACAAGTTTTAATGGCGTCCAAGCAGCCACGCAGTCAGCTACTTCTTCCGGGGACTCAATTTTCTGAGGGGGGAGAAGATCCGATTCAGAAAAACTCCTATAATTCTGATTAACTTGGCAAGTTTATTCGCTTTTCTTAAGATTAAAAGTGGCATACTAGAGATTTCTGGTAGATTCGAAAGTTAGTAGTGCAGTCACCTATTTTTCTTATTAATGAATATTTACAATTCAAACCTTTGATTTCACTTCTTTGTATTCGAATTTTGGTTTCAACTTTTGAAGCATTTAAAATTTTAAGTATTTACAAACTTAATCAGCTCATAATTCTCAATAATATTTTCAATTTGGAGTTATAAAAGACTGAATGTAGCTGTTCAGACCGTTCTTATTAAAACATAGAACAAGCAGCAGAGAACATTCAGAAAGAAAATTATATTACTTGATTTGATATTAATAAGGCGATCATTTGACAGAGAAATTGTCCGAGATCTTTGAGATCTTTTGATTTTTACATATCTGTGTGAATATAGTGAGTGCACGTAGGTACATTCTAGTGGGAACTTGGTAAAACTGGCCCCTAACAAACACTTTGGTCATTTTTTTTCTCTGCTTGAGTTTAAAGTCACCTATCAAAGGTTGTTTCCATAACATTATTTTAATTTTAGAGAAGGAGTACTCCCGCCCAGATAGTGGTGCAATCTTCATGAAATTTTTCCTATTAAATCCAACAGGTCAGAGAGCTCTAAAACAGAAGTTTCAGACAAAAAAGTTAAGGAACGATCTACGAATAAAAATATAGAATTTCACAATCATATTGGGAGATTTTTCACCTATATCGTATTCTCACAGAAGGTCAAGAATACTTTTTTTCAAGAGGTCTTTGCATCGAGTCAACGGTCATTGAACCCTAGAATGGGAGAGGGGGGCCCATTCGAATACGAATTTTGATTTCTAACACCCTTCTTGAATAAAGTAAAACAGTTCAAAATAGGGATGATACCTTTTTATTGACAGTGAAATATCATCCCTATTTTGAACTGTTTTACTTTCGTCATGGAAAGGCAGTGTGGTCTTCGAAGTTACCTTCTTGAATGAAAAAAAAAACTACCGCCCTACAGCAAGGTGTCGGTTCAAATGTTTTGTGCTGCAAAACTAATATTTTTCCTGTAACAAGGTCAAAATGCTATCAAGCGAAAATTCGGAGATAGCTAATCAGTCTAAAACAATCAAAAATCATTGTACATAACCTCGCAGTTCTGGGCGTGGAGCACAGCATTCTGTCCCTGAACGTACACGTCCGCATAAAAGTAAGCATTATTATAGCCGACAATTCCAAAACTTCAACTAGAAAAAATGCTTCATTGGAAATTGCATTCATTCACGAATACTCTTATGTAGTAGCACACCTTCTTGTATGAAGACGGGAGTTAGTAGATCATTCTGCAGAAGACCTGGAGGGAGAGGGGAATGCAGAGGCCTAAAAAGGGGATTATAAGACCCAAATTCTCAACTTTCCACTAGAAGCCCTTCAGATCAAGCTGAGTAAGTTGTAGCTCTGCTTTTATTGTAAAGATTTTCAGCTCAAAATGAAAAATTAAATTAATGTGCAAAGCTGAACAGTATGCACAAGGTAGGGAATATCACCCAAAGACCCAACGGTCTAGAAACTGAAAGAGTAAAACCTAAAAGTTCACTTTTTCTCTGTTATTCAGCAATGGCCGCGTCACTAGAAGAGTCATACAACAAATAAAAAAAGGATAAAGACCCTCCAGAGCCATTGCTGGCGCATAGGTCGTCGAATCGACGTTTCAGTTGCTGGTTGTTTTTACAGGAACAAGTAGCAAGCTTGTCGCCCATACAACAAATACAGAACAAATGCAACAAATGCAAAATGTCAATTCAAATGGAACATAACCTTTTTAAGCAACAGCAGTAGCGGCAAAAAAAATTCTTTCTCAATAAACAACTATTTTCTACCGTTTTGTACCACGAAACAACAATTTTGGTTCAATAATATCCTAAATGTCATAAGATTATGAGATACTGATTCCGCTTAATGCATTACGAGGGCTCATAAAGTTCAGCCAGTTTCCAAGGGCATATTCTCACATTATGCTATATTCCATTCATAAAATAATGTATCCTATAGTCTATAACTTCCCCAATGCAAATAAATTAAAAGCACACGGAAATTAATTGAAAAATAATAAATTTCATCATATGAAAGTAAAGAGCCAAGTTAAAATTTAAATCGAACAGAAATCAGCATGAATGGGAGGAGGCCACCACCCTTAGCCTCCCCTTCTGTCAACAGTTTAGCCTGAAGTTTAGCTAGCGTATAACAGAAAGCCCATCAGAATGTAACAAATGGAGTAGGTAGATAGCTAAAAGCGTCGTGTTCGTTTTATGCCTTTAAATAATTGAAAAAAAGTTAAAACATTTATTGTTAAGACTAAAATTAAATTGTGACAAAAACGCAATGTGTAGTTTAGAGAAGGGGGAAATTGAGGCTTCATTTCCTTTCTATAGGGGTAATTTCTATGGCTGGTTTCAATTTTTAGCAGTGCTTTTACTTTTATGCCTCACAACCAGGTTAATTTTTCAGCTTGAAAACGCATTGCACTCGGCAAATGTCTTGACTACAGACTATCAGAATGACATATTGGTTATGGAGCC
This sequence comes from Artemia franciscana, assembly GCF_032884065.1. Taxonomy (NCBI): domain Eukaryota; kingdom Metazoa; phylum Arthropoda; class Branchiopoda; order Anostraca; family Artemiidae; genus Artemia; species Artemia franciscana. The sequence goes on along the minus strand of NC_088872.1, from coordinate 25,720,724 downwards.
TGAATCTTTGGTTATGCATACAAACAAAATAAAAAGACGCAGCTAGGATGTACACCTTAAATTTTACTTTAACCAAAATAAAAAGGTGAAAGCTACATGAAAACCAAAAATTAGTTTATAGATACTATTTTAAAAAAAATCTGAAAAGATGTGGATGCTACAATCTAGATTGGGGAAAGACGAAAGAAACAAAAAGATGAAAAGTGGTCTTAAAATAGTTTTTATATATATATATATATATATATATATATATATATATATATATATATATATATATATATATATATATATATCTTCTATATATATAAAAATAAGTTGTCTGTCTGTGTGTCTGTCTGTGGATCAGGTGACGTCATGTTTCTGTGTTGACTGACGTCATGAAATTAGTTGTCGTCATTTTTGCTTTGACGGTGACGTCATTCAAGATATTTAAGACATATGTCCACGTAGAAATCTATTAATGTTTAAGTTTACAATGACTGATGAACTTACAATGGCAAAAGCCGATGAAGATGCTCAAAGAGTCTATTCCAAAAAACTTGCTATTGATAGAGAAAGTCAGAAAAGAAAGCGTGCCGAGGAACTACCAGAGCAACGCGAAAGCAGACTTGCTGCTAATAGAGAAAGTGAAAAAAGAAGGCGTGCCGAGGAATCAAAAGAACAGCAAGGAAACAGGCTTGAGGCTGATAGAGAAAGAAAGAACAGAAAGCGTGCCGAGGAATCAAAAGAACAGCAAGGAAACAGGCTTGAGGCTGATAGAGAAAGAAAGAACAGAAAGCGTGCCGAGGAACCACCAGAGCAACGCGGAAGCAGACTTGCTGCTAAAAGAGAAAGTGAAAAAAGAAGGCGTGCCGAGGAATTACAAGAACAGCAAGAAATCAGGCTTGCTGCTGATAGAGAAAGTAAGAAAAGAAAGCGTGCCGAGGAATCACAAGAACAGCAAGAAATCAGGCTTGCTGCTGATAGAGAAAGTAAGAAAAGAAAGCGTGCCGAGGAATCAGAGCAACCTGAAAGTTATCGCCTGGCATTCAGGTACAACCCAGTCGATGATTATAGCTTGAGTAGATGTGTTCAAATCGGGACAATGTCTAAAATTTGTCCCTATTGCAAGGCCTTGAAATTCAATGGTGAAACAATGGGAATGTGTTGCGCCTCAGGAAAAGTTAAACTTCCTCTATTGGCTGCACCACCAGAGCCATTGAAGACTTTCCTTACTGGAACTACGTCAGAATCTAAGCGTTTTTTGTCAAAAATCAGAAAATACAACTCACGTTTCCAAATGACGTCGTTTGGAGCCCAAATCGAAAATCCAGATCAATTTATGTCTACTTTCAAAGTAAAAGGGCAAATTTATCATAGAGCAGGGTCCCTTCTACCATTCTCAGGCGAGAATCATAAATTTTTACAATTGTACTTCATCAGTGATAGAAATTCTGAATTGAATGCACGTTGCAAAATTTCTCCCAACGTTGAAAGGACAATCGTTTCCCAATTGCAACATCTTTTCCACGAAAATAATAATTTAGTGCGTCTGTTCAAAACAGCCATCGATTTGATGCCTACTGATACGCATAAAATTGTTATTTCCGCTGACAAAACGCCTCCTGGCCAACATGTGCGTAGATACAATGCTCCAACTATCGACGAAGTGGCAATCGTTATGGTCGGTGATAATTTTTAGCCTCGAGATATTATTCTTCATAAGCGAAACGCTCAGTTGATAAGAATTACTGAAACTCATCGATGCTACGATGCCCTACAATATCCTATCATTTTTTGGGATGGAGCCGACGGCTATCACTTTAATATTAAATTGATGAATCCAGCCACTAACAAAGAAATGAATAAGAAATGCAGTGCAATGCATTATTATTCCTATAGACTAATGATTCGGCAGGATGAAGAAAATTATATTTTAAAATGCCGTGAATTGTTTCACCAATTCGTCGTTGATATGTATGCTAAAATTGAATCAGAACGTTTGCTATATATCCGCCTGAATCAGACCAAGCTCCGCTCTGAACAATACATTCATTTGCGAGATGCAGTTATAAATGACGGTAATACCACAAACGTTGGAAGATTAACAATTTTACCTTCGTCATATGCTGGCAGTCCCCGTCATATGCATGAATATGCTCAAGATGCTATTGCGTATGTTCGTCTCTATGGTCGTCCAGATTTATTTATTACATTTACATGTTATCAATCTTGGGACGAGTTACTGCAGCTTTTACTTCAAGGACAATCGGCGGTTCATAGGCATGACATTACGGCCCGTGTCTTCCGGCAAAAGTTGAAATCACTGATAAACTACATTGTAAAACTTGAAGTGTTTGGGTCAGTGCGATGCTGGATGTACTCAGTGGAATGGCAAAAACGAGGATTGCCACACGCACATATACTAATCTGGCTACATAAAAAAATTACTTCGAACGAAATTGATGATGTGATTTCCGCTGAAATACCTGATAAAAATGTCGATAAGGGGTTACATGACATTATTGTAAAAAATATGATACATGGACCTTGCGGTGCACTGAACGAAAATTCACCATGCATGGCCAAAGGAAGGTGCACAAAGCAATATCCTCGACTTTTAGTATCGAACACAATTACTGGCAATGATGGTTACCCACAATATAGAAGATCTACTGAAGATGGCGGTAAAAAAGCAATAATAAAGAAGCGTAACGGTACCACCATCGAAGTAGATAACCAGTGGGTTGTTCCATATTCCCCATTATTATCAAAAACATTTAATGCACACATAAACGTTGAATACTGTAACTCCGTAAAGGCAATCAAAAACATATGTAAATACGTCAACAAAGGCAGTGACATGGCAGTTTTTGGCTTGCAGCCCGAAATCAAAGATTTCGATGAAATCGTACAATATCAGGCTGGAAGATACATAAGCAGTAATGAAGCTGTTTGGCGAATTCTTTCATTTCCGATACATGAACGTAGTCCAGCTGTTGTTCACTTAGCGGTACATTTACAGAATGGTCAACGTGTTTATTTCACGGAAACCAACGTGCAACAAAGAGTCCTGAATCCACCGGATACAACATTAACAGCTTTTTTTTTCGCTTTGCAAAAATGATTCTTTTGCAAAAAAAACTGCTGTATACTGAAGTGCCTTCGTATTACACGTGGAATACTAAAAATAAAGTATTTGAACGTCGAAAACAGGGTAAGTCAGTCGACGGCCAACCTACCATCTTCAAAGATACCACGATAGGAAGACTCTACACCGTTCACCCCAATCAACATGAATGCTTCTTTCTACGCCTGCTTTTGGTGAATGTACCCGGTCCGACATCCTTTGAGTATTTGAGGACTGTAAATGGTACTATACATGACACTTACCGTAGTGCATGCCAAGCTCTGAATTTATTGGAGAATGACCAACACTGGGATAACTGCATCAATGACGCGTGCGAAACGTCAACCCCAAGTCAAATTCGTGCATTGTTTGGCATCATTTTAACAACTTGCTCTCCATCAGCTCCTACAGAGTTATGGGAAAAATATAAGTCAAAAATGTCCGAAGATATACTCCATCGAAAACAGTTAGAGACGTCAGATATGACTTTTGATTTTACATCAGAAATTTATAACTACACTTTAGTTGTTATAGAAGATTTGTGCGTACGTATGGCAAACAAACCTCTTCAGGATTTGGGAATGCCTTCACCTAACCGTATCGCTGCTGTTTCGACATGTGTAGAATTGGATCGTGAACAAAGTTACAGTACGAGTGATCTATTGTCGTATGTACAAAATAACATTTCCAAGTTAATGTCGGAACAAAAAGACATTTATGATACGATAATGCATTGTGTCGATAACAACGTTGGAGAAATTTTCTTTTTGGATGCGCCAGGAGGTACTGGTGAAACGTTTGTGATAAAACTGATTCTGGCATCAATTCGATCAAAAAATGATATAGCGTTGGCAATTGCGTCGTCCGGAACAGCCGCAACATTGCTGCCTGGTGGAAGAACTGCTCATTCCGCTTTGAAATTGCCTCTGAACTTGCATTCCAAAAATGAATTGATTGAAAAAGTATTTCCGAATATTCTAAAAAATTATAAAAATAATAAATGGCTAAGTGAAAGAGCGATTCTCGCACCCAAAAATATAGACGTCCACGAAATCAACAAAATTGTTTTGACCAAGATTCGAGACCAGGCAGTCCTTTACAAGTCAGTCGACACAGTTTTGGAACCAAATGAAGCGGTTAATTATCCATCTGAATTTTTAAATTCCATAGATCTTTCAGGGTTTCCACCATACGTGCTACAACTAAAAATAGGCGTACCAATAATACTTTTAAGAAATATAAACCAACCAAAGCTTAGCAATGGCAGTCGACTTGCCGTAAAAAAACAATGGAAAACCTAATAGAGGCCACAATCTTGACAGGGCCTTTTGAGGGTGAGGCTGTTCTTATTCCTCGCATTCCCATGATTCCAACGGATCTGCCTTTTCAATTTAAAAGATTGTAATTCCCAATTCGATTAGTATTTGCAATCACCATTAACAAAGCTCAAGGTCAATCATTAGAAAAATGTGGTATAGATCTTAATACTGATTGTTTTTCCCATGGACAAATGTATGATTTTTCCCATGACAATCTATTTATATGCAGCGACAATTGGACAGCGAAGAATGTTGTATATTCGCAAGTTTTACGCAGTTAATTTGTATTTTGGAACCAAATGAAGCGGTTAATTATCCATCTGAATTTTTAAATTCCATAGATCCTTCAGGGTTTCCACCACACGTGCTACAACTAAAAATAGGCGTACCAATAATACTTTTAAGAAATATCAACCCACCAAAGCTTTGCAATGGCACGCGACTTGCCGTAAAAAAAAACAATGGAAAACCTAATAGAGGCCACAATCTTGACAGGGCCTTATGAGGGTGAGGCTGTTCTTATTCCTCGCATTCCCATGATTCCAACGGATCTGCTTTTTCAATTTAAAAGATTGCAATTCCCAATTCGATTAGCATTTGCAACCACCATCAACAAAGCTCAAGGGCAATCACTAGAAAAATGCGGTATAGATCTTAATACAGATTGCTTTACCAATGTACAATTGTATGTTGCATCTTTGAGGGTCGGTAAACCTGACAATCTATTTATACGCACAGACAATGGGACAGCGAAGACTGTTGTATATTCACAAGTTTTACGTAGTTAATTTGTATTGTATCTATCTATCTATGTATCTATATAAAAACGAGTTGTGTGTATGCATGTTTGTTTGTTTGTAAAATGAGCGTTTGCACATGACGTCATTATTAGTACATTCGGCTTTGTATATGGACAGACAATGGGAAAGCCAAGAATGTTGTATATTCGCAATTTTTACGTAGTTTGAAACACATATATAAATCTATCTATATTCACAGGTGGGACACAGGGACACAACTACAATGGCACGTAACTAATATGGCGCGTAACGACTTACGCGCGCGGGGGGGGCTTTGGGGGGCGCGAGGCGCCCCACCCACTAGGTGTTGGGGTGGCGCGAAGCGCCACCCCAACAGCTAGTATATATATAAATCTTTATATATATAAATATATATATACTAGCTGTTGGGGTATATATATATATATATATATATATATATATATATACATATATATATATATACATATATATATATATATATATATATATATATATATATATATATATATATATATATATATATATATATATATATATATATATATATATATATATATATATATATATATATATATATATATATATATATATATATATATATATATATATATATATATATATATATATATATATATAGTAGCTGTTGGGGTGGCGCTTCGCACCACCCCAACACCTAGTTGGTGGGGCGCTTCGCGCCCCCCCAAGCCCCCCCACGCGCGTAAGTCGTTACGCGCCATATTAGTTACGCGCCATATTAGTTGTGTCCCTGAGTCCCACCTGTGAATAGAGATAGATATAAATATATGTTTTTAACTACGTAAAACATGCGAATATACAACATTCTCCGCTGTCCCATTGTCTGTGCATATAAATAGATTGTCAGGTTTACTGACTCTTGAACGTGCAACATATAATTGTCCATGGGAAAAACAATCCGTATTCAGATCTATACCTCATTATTCTAATGATGTGTCCCTGTGTCCCGGTCGTCATTTATATTCCCTGTGTCCCGGTCGTCATTTGTGTCCCGGTGTCCCAGTTTGTAATTTCTCTTTGAGTGTCCCGGTCGTCATTTATATTCCCTGTGTCCCGGTGTCCCGGTCGTCATTTGTGTCCAGGTGTCCCGGTCTGTAATTTCTATTCGAACAACCCCTGTGTCCCGGTCGTCATTTATATATCCCGCCTGTGCCCCCGGCGTCCCCGTTGTAGTTGTGTCCCTGTGTCCCGGTCGTCATTTATATTCCCTGTGTCCCGGTCGTGATTTGTGTCCAGGTGTCCCAGTCTGTAATTTCTCTTTGAGGTTCCCGGTCGTCACTTATATTCCCTCTGTCTCGGTCGTCATTTGTGTCCCGGTCTGTAATTTCTCTTTGAGTGTTTTTTCTTTTTAGTTTTTTTTTAGTTTTTTACCTTTTTTCTTTTTTCATTTTTCTTTTTCTTCTTTATTTTTCAGCGTCACTATGAAGTACATATCGACGAACCTTTGTTTTTTTTACTTAAATCTGGTAGGCATTGATGACCTTATCCAAGTCAAAATCCCAAACCCAATCATCATCGCTACCATTTTCAGTTTTGATATGTTTTGACTCTCGCTGTCCAGGTGGATTTTCATCTAACTGCGCGGTTTTGCGTTCTTTAGCCGCAAGCCTGTTTTCTTGCTGTTCTTGTGATTCCTCGGAACGCTTTCTTTTCTTACTTTCTCTATCAGCAGCAAGTTTTTTGGCATAGACTCTTTGAGCAGCTTCCTCGGCTGTTGCCATTGTAGGTTCTTCAGTCATTTTACAATTAAACACTTTTCCGTGAACGCATGTCTTAAATACCATTAATGACGTCACCGTCATAGCAAAAATGACGACAACTAATTTCATGACGTCAGTCAACACAGAAACATGACGTCACCTGATCCACAGACAGACAACTTATTTTTATATATATAGATATATATATATATATAAAAATATATATATATATATATATATATATATATATATATATATATATATATATATATATATATATATATATATATATATATCATAAAAAACTGAAACACTGGCAAACAATGAGAAACCAAAAATAACAGAATGAAAATCATTCCTAAGTCAAAGTAATTTCATATCAATTAAAATGCAAGGTCAGATAAGTTGAAAAGGTAGACAACTGATAAAGCTAAAAAGAGCTAGATAATTATACGATAATTTTTTTAAGGGACATATAAAAAAGAGGGGAGGGAACAGGCGAACAAAATACAAAACTTGGGCAAAACCAGTACGAAGAAATTAGAAATGGGAAAACTACCGGGATATTTTGTTGATTTTTTCCGTAATAAAGGGGAAAAATCTTTAAATTCTTTACATCTGGAGGTAAAGCAGTGAATGGGACACAAGATAGGAATCGGTTCATAAACAACATGAGGTGGTCGGAATCTGGTTGGGAAGTATATATTGGGGAAAATATTTTCTGTGCGAGGGTTTACTATTGCATTTTTTTTGCAAATCTAAGACACAGCAAAACTCTCCTGCGGTCAAGTGTTTCCAACCTAGCTTTTTTTTTTATTTAAGAAAAGAGCACGGAACCTTAGCTTTTTTTCAAAAGCTAAAATTTCTCACAGGGCTCTTCTTGGGATCGATTCAACTTTTTCTTATTCTAAACGGGAGATGCCAGGGTGCCAAACTGGACAAGCATATTCAAGATGCGGGTGGACAAAAGAAGCATAAATCCTTAAAGAATTGGAAGGGGGACAACAAATTTATTTAGGAGCTTAAGGCGGAAAAGACACATTAGCTCTATGGATACTATCTTTAATACATATATCACACTTTAAATTAAAAGAAATTATGACGCCAAGTAATCTAAAGGGAGACACGAAAATATATAGGAGGATAGGGTTAAGACAACGGGGTGTGGTTTTAAGAAATCATATTGGCATTATCATTGATTTAGAGATGTCTACTGTCATATCTAAGTTTGAGACCTAGGAGAGTACCTTGGGGTGCCCCATTGTGTACAGGGAGGGGACCGGAATAATAAATCTTAAACATTTACCCTTAATTAAAGATGATATGTCTGTATTATTATACATTAAATGGAGTGTGCTGGCCTAATTTTTTCCGTCGGTCAGTACAGCGTGATATTTCGTGAGTTTACTTCAGAAAAAAAGAGGATACGAAAGAAAAACATAATAATGAAAGAATACTACCTTCAACAGGTAAGAGAGATCTAAGGAGCCAAACGCAACAGTTTTTTCGTTCAGCTTGATATGCTTCAAATGATTCTCGAAAAAGAGACCGCTGAAAAAAAAAACATGACACAACATTTATACACTCAAGATCAAAATCCAAAAGATTAAATCAATCCGTAAAATGAGGACTGTTTTCCATTGTTAAATTTTATTTGATAAAATCAACAACTAAGGATTGTTTCCGTTAAGGCCCATTCACAATAAGATTTTACTACAGCCAAAATTAAGCTAAATTTCATCCAAAGTTTAGACAAAATAGATAGTTGTACTGAGCAAAGAAAAAAAAAACAAAAAAAATAGTCTTTATTAAACGTGATTTTATTCTGTTGCTGGAGTTGTATTTGTCAAATATTCATCAACTACAATTATTGCTCGTTCAAACCCTTTTTTCTCTTCTTCTTCAAACATCTGTTTCGATAACGATAAATCAAAAGGTCTGACGAGGTATTTAATAAGTGACACAAAATCCTGACTGCTACTGAATTGAAATTTTTCGGCGACGTAAATAAACGATTTATTTGGTGTATGAACCATTGTAAATCTCGAAGATTGACATATTAAATGACGTCAAATGAAATTCACTAAGCTTAAACAAAGATGTAAGCCTATAAAACTCCTATTTAGAACAGACATGCCAGCAATTGCTTGTTTCAGAGTTGAAGCCACCATTCGATAAAATGACATTATGGAATAATTTGCTCAAGTACGATACCAATATTAGATTTATTAGATTTCCTTTCTGGTGCAATATTGCAGAATACGATCTGTGCTAAGCTTTGGTTTGAACAGACAGCCAAGCACCTGAGATTTGGATTAGCTGACAACAAAGGTTAAATACTATGAACGATATATCTATCGAGTGAAAACAAATCGCACTATTCTAAATATAATAAAACTGAGGTAGAAAATAGCAGAAAATTGATCGTGGGCCGTTAAATGAAATTATAATCCAGCCGAACTTTAGTCCAGGAAGGGAACGGCTTGATCCGAGACAAATTGCAAAAGAAATGGTTCTTTGACTACCCGACTCAGAAAAATGCACTGATTCCAAATGTGCAAAGTTTGCTTATCTAGCTGTTTCATATATATCTTTTTTAGGTTGAGGTTGATTTTGAGGGGTACAACTTATGTTTCCATATATAGGCGTACAACAACAAAATTGATGTCTAGAACAGGGTAATAGATCACGGTGATTATGAAAATCACTTTTATTTGAACGTAAAATTAAAACTTAGGTTTTTTTAGGTCGAGGATGATTTTAAGGAGGTGAAATTCGTGTTTCCCTACAAAGGGGTACAATAACAAAATTGATGTCTAGAATAGGGTATTATAGATCACGGTGATTATAAAACCACCGTTATTTGAACGTGAAACTGAAAATTAGATTTTTCAGGTTGAGCTTGATTTTGAGGTGAAATTCGTGTTTCCATATAAAAGCTTACGTGCCAGAACAACATTGATCTCTGGAATACAGTAATAAATAACGTTGATTTTGAAAATCACCTTTATTTGAACACAAAATTAGAACTTTTATTTAAATATTCCAAAAGTATTGAACCATGCTGAATCTGATAGAAACCAGTCTTAATGTAGAATGACAAGTGTCACCCATTTCGATGGTTTACTAACGATTAAAACATTTTCGACTTTTTCAGTTATATAATGTACAAATGTGATAATGTACAAAAAAATATTAAAAAAAAATATCAATATTCATAGATATTCATTATCTTCCAGATCATCAACCCGGAGAAAATCAGTTGTAACCCAGTTAGCACAACTTGGCCCCTTGCAAGTTCCACAGGCCCAAGTATATTTCGTGCTATTTTCGTGCCCAAGCTGTAAGCACTACTGATGGGAGGGGGAATTTTAAACTCAACATACGATGCAGATGCTGTAACTTTCTCGATGAACTTGAGATGACGCAACTGATCGAGGGTTGAAATTGAGCATTGGCACTTGTACAAAAGCATCATTAATTTCTCCCCAGCTCCTGAAATGTCGTTCTCGGTGGATAAAGGGTCCTTAAAAACTTTATCAGATTCGTGAAACTTTTGTTTTTTATCAGAAGCTGTAGTCACGCTGACTCACCAATGCCATAGACACGAGAATAAATACATATAATAAATATAATATAATATTTATTTATAACCCACAAAATACATAAAACTGTGGAGTAAAACACAAAATACGTTGAATTGTACCCAAGGAAGGCGTGGACGTAAAGGATTGTGTTGAATATACTGAATATACCCAAGAAACTAACTTTGATATTTAAGGAGGTACAAGGTTTTGGGATACATTTATATCCCAAATTCTATTCTTTGAGATTCCAGCTCGAGGTCCAGAGTAAAAGTAGATCGCTACTGTGGGTAGATCGTCTGTGGGTGATAACACAGAAGCATAAACAGATCTGTGTCGTCTCCAACCAGGACAGTAGGCATAAAAGAATCACATCGAACTGCAGTTAGAACAATGAGAAGATCAGCTTCACCTTTTGCACCTTTTCACCTTTCTCAGATATACCTGACACCCAGCTTTGGTCAGGTACTCACTGGTCATGGCTATGACTGCTTACTTATTCTTGAAATTGCTTAGGATCACCTCTTTCTTTGTAGAACACACCATATTCCTGCTAAAATTGACCTGCAGATACGATCGTGTCCCTTTAAGTTTCATATGGGAGATGTCTTAGATTGGAGGTTTTCGGTCGTATCCGTCAAAAACAACCGACGCCCTTTGTATTCCATATTTCCGTACAGCGTTGTCAATGTACTTCTGGCAGATACTATCATAAGTTGAGCTTTTTCTCATTGGATTCGCTGAGACAGTACACCATCGTGAACTATATGCTTGTCACTGAAATCTTTGACGAAATCTTCAGTTTTTGGCTGCTGCTCTGCAACGAAAGCAGACAGGCTTATCGCCTACTCATGGAAGTCCGTATGCTTCAAAAAGTGACGGAGGCGGTGAAAACAATTCATACTTAAAGTATGACTTCAAATCATCGTCACTCTTTCCAGCATTTGTCACCAGCCGCTGAAATATCAATGCTGTATCAACCGAAACTGACTGTCAGCTAATGACTGGTGCAATTTTATTAGCAAGCGTTACGGCCACAGGCTTTTCTTGAATGTTTACTTGTTGACGTTTTCCTCTGTCGTGCTACCCATGGTTTCTTGTCCGACGGATCTAGCTGTGTCAACGTTGACTTTTTCATCAGCCTCAACTCCAGAAGTAACGTTTCGCAAGCTCGGGTCTTTTGCAAAAGGGGTATTCCCAGTACGAAAGCAAAGGAACTTGCTAGTGTCATGGTTGTCGCGCTCAATCCTCGACTCTCTAACTTCTTTGTGTTGTTCGCTCGTCTCGTATTGGACCTTAGCAAAAGTTAGCATCGACACATTATTTTCCCTACAAGTTGGTGCTGAGAGTAACCAAGACAGCCTCTGCAACTCATTCATGTCGCTTACCCTTGTAAGACCACCGTTAGTTATCAACGAGCGCTTGAGGACCTGCTCAATGACCAGATCTGACGACAGACCCGCCCAAAATTTTTCGGATCTGTGGATAACATACCTCCCGTTCTGAAAGTAGTCAAACACGTCGAGATCGGTAGTTTCCAGCTGTTCCATATTTTGTAGGTACACCCTGGCAGACTTCGCATATAGGAAGTAGTTGTCGCTGCGAAATACGGCGACGTAGCTTCAACTGCTTAAAGGTGAAGTTCTCCGTTACCTCTGCTTGGACGAACTTCCTCAGTATGTCTATCATTTCCATATATTGTATCCACAGTTTCACCGTACGCGACCTTTCCGAAAGTGACTGTTTAGGAGAAGAAAGTTTCTTGACGATTTCTGCCAGGGACAGATTTTCCTCTATACTTAGCATGTCTGTATGACCTTCCAATGTACCTAGGTGAACAGTGAAGAACTCCATAAGCTCATCGGAGGCACTGAATAGTTTTCCGTGTATACTGAATCAGCACCATCATCAATGCCGTAAAACTTAGTGAAGAGACGTGTGTTCAGTGTCCAGTCAATCAGTGTGTGTCCTCGTATAGCTCTGGAATTAGCTCTCCCACGAATAAGCTTTCGCGAAAGGGTTATGAAACTGATGGCATATTTGAATTGAAGTTTTAATTTTGCGTTGAGACAAAGGATATTTTCATAATCATCGTGATGTAGTACCCTATTCTAGACATCAATTTTGTTGTTGTACGCCTTTATAGGGAAACACGAATTGCACCTCCTTAAAATCCGCCTCAACCTCAAAACCCAAGTTTTCGTTTTACGTTCAAATTAAAGTGATTTTCATAATCACCATGACCTATTACCCTGTTCTAGATATCAATTTCGTTGTTGTACGCCTATATATGGAAACATAAATTGCACCCCTCAAAATCAACCTCAACCTAAAAAAAACATATATATGAAACAGCTAGATAAGCAAAATTTGCACATTCGGAATCAGAGCATTTTTCTGAGTCGGGTAGTCAAAGAACCATTTCTCTTGCAATTTGTTCCGGGTTAGGCTCTTTTTTTGCGCTTCCTGGACTACTTGCCAAAAACACATTTTAATTACTGACTGAAGTAAAAGACAAATGAGAAAGGGATAGAGATTGCGAAGGTCACTCCTAGCCTTACAGGTCATCTTTTGAAACAGCCAAAATTTCCGGCCGATGGATTTTGAACAGTCGTGTTTCGTAGTTAATAACCTATCAAGATAGACGTAGAGATCGACACAAATTCCTAACCTCATATTATTTTTGGTTGCACCATCCTATCTTTATCGCTCCTTGATGTGGGGTCTATAGACATACGCAACTGTGCCTTTACACCCAAAGGTCTGCGGATATTTATGCACAAGGCCTAAACTTATCAGCCTACATTAACATGAAGGTTTGGAGCAAATTTGTAACTAAAAACTCGTGAAAAAATACAACATTCAGAGAAACTTTATCTTTTATTTAATACACAACATGTAATATTAAGTTAAAAAAGAAGATTTTCCCTTATCATTACAGTGTAACTCTTGCCCCCCCCCCCTTCTGCTCCCTAGCAAAAGTATCCCTAAAAAAGGGTAGGATTTGTCGGTCTTCAGTATCATACAGTAACATATTTACAATTTACCAGTTTCCACCTCCTTTTTATTTTCCCTCTTTCTTCTTTGATGTAACTTTTTTTTTCTTCACTACTGGAGTTCCCTCCAACCCCTCTCATGTAATTAAGTGAATAAAAATGCTTTCATACTTACTTACTAACACCTATTTTTCCGAATGTCTTTGTTCTGGACACTTCTGGCCTTATACAAGCACGTTCTTTACGCTGATTTGGTAATCTCATCCAGTCATCCCAGAAGCTGGAAACAAAAGAAGGTCAGGGAATACATAGTCTGCCATGTTCAAAGTCTAGATCAGGAAAAAAGACATCTTTGAACAATAATGAGGTCTGCAAAGCGGTCTGTTGAACAATAGGTAACATTCTACTCGTTCAGTTTAATGTTCTTTTTATGCCTCTTAATGAGAACCGTGAAATTCACATTGCCCGAAAAGGGTATTTATACTACATATGCGTAAACTGATTAAAAATAACAAAGCCCATTTTGAAGGTGGCTAAAAGGCCAAAACTAGTTTTTCTCATTATTTTAGGACCATGAAATGTATTTTAAATAGCTAACAAATCAATAATCTTGGCGGCTCAGAACATGCACAAAGTGCCTAATCTCATTCCTACGTCACAATTATTACGCTAAAAGTTGGCGTGACATACGCCAGGTAAAACATGAAACGTTTCACTAAAAAAAAAATTTCTCGTTTTACTTTTTTTTTCTATACATTGATATATATTCCCATCTAAAACTGATTCAAAATATGTGTGCTTTATTCAGTTTGGGTTTCAATCTTAAATGAAGGATTTACAAATCAAATTTATACGGGAAGAATGTGTTTATTTACCCCTTTTGATAGAATCTTGAAAAGATAGATTCTTGTACAAAATATTTCCAATAGATAACTTCGAAGTTAACAAAAAGAAAAGAACTAGAATTCTATCGGGTGAAAAATTTGACAGCCAATGAGCTTAGAATCATCAAAAAAGCCATTCCGACAGTTTTCCAGTTTCAAAGGTCATGCTACCATCCAGTGTCACATTTGTCCCAAAATGTAATGCACTTCATACAAAATGAATGGTTATTATACATACCCCGTTCATACAGAAATTCTAACAATATATAAGTTCTGTATAATTACACGCTGATTATTAGTAGGGAAGGGGATCTTTTTGTGAGGAAAATGGACTCAGAAAAACATGTAAAGCACAAGGCAATACTTTCCATAGAAATCTTCCTAATCTGCCTTCAGATCAGTTTGTAGGGTCTGGGAATTTACCCTTAAGCCTCACTTTATTTGGAGGAATCGACCACTCTTGCAACATAATTATTACAAATTATGCACTCCCCCATTTTGCAAAAATGGTAGGTTTCAATGAAAAATTGTACTTTGTACTTGTGTACTTGTGGTGCGAATCAGGCGTTTCCACCTTGCATCGATGATCTTAGAGACCTTCTTGGACCATGATGTTCGATCTTCTACCAGCTGTTCTGCAAAAGCGAGTCACTGTGTTGACCATCTGTGACCGAATTTTCTGAAACCCCCGATTGGTTCAAGGTCTGACATGGCCAGGTTCCACCAGTTCTTCCTCTGTCCTCCTTGGCGTTTCTTCCAGTAGCTAATAGGTTCAACTAGAAGTATTTGGCGAGGCAGGTACTCTGGCGGTTTCCGTAATACAGGGCCCTACCATTTCAAACGGCGTTCTTTAATAGTGAGCACAACGTCTCTCTGAATATTGCACATTCCGTATATTCACGTTGGAGATACGGTCACGTAGCTGAAAAATGGCAGCCTTTAAACATTACATGAAGTATTGCGATATAAAGTTGAATTCCTGCGTGGAAGAGTGTTTTATAAGGACAAAAGCCTCCGTAAAATTAAGAAAATACTTATTTTTACTGCATAAAGTAAATGCAACCGAATGACTCTCAAACATTGTTATAAAACCAAAAAAATTAACATGAAGAGCAGAAGATTGGGAAGGAAAAGGCTACTGCATCCCTCTGATATTTCAGATAAATTCGAATATGATATTAGAAAAAAAAACTAAATCAAAAGAAAGATTTCTCAAATGAAATAAAGGAGTACCAATACAACTCAAAAAGAGAAGACATTATCATATATAAGAGCGAGGCTGCCACACACCCCCTACCCCCCCCCCCAAAAAAAAAAAGTCTGCACATTTATCCATACTAAAAACATAAATTTTGCAAATGTGTCATTATACATTTTTTAGCACAATACTTCGAGGATTAAACGGCTCATTTATTTCAAGATTAAAACTGTTATTCTAAATATTTTGAAAGGCAATATAACAAACAGGTGACAAAAAAATAAGTAAACAAAATTCCTATTTAACAAACATATCCAATGCATTGTTGCATACCTGACAATAGTCTGGTATGCTGCTTTAAGGAAAGTATTTGGCGTAATGATCAGGAATTGAGGAAAACGGGGGACTTCATTTAAAGGTTAATATTTGTTTTCGTCACTCCTTACCTTCTCTTGGAAAAGAGCTACTTTTTTCAATCAAATATCTTTAAAAGGAGGCTCTACACCGTCGTTCTTAGTCTTAGCCTTTTTTTCCTTCTTCTCTTCTCATTTTATTCCGAAGTCCAATTAATGGACAATTTTTAAATAAATGAGATGTAAAAACATTTTGATCACTTTACCAAAATAATTACGTATGCAACCTCGCTAACTACTTCCTCCTCTAAAATGATGATGGGAAACAGTTCATTAGCTGTATGTTTTTACCACAAATATACTGAGAATCCTAATTTCTTAATTTTGAATGCTGCAGATAGTTAAAGAAAGGTTGTTTTTCTTTAAAACAGTTTTTTTTTCAGTTTTGCCAAAAAAGGGAACAGTAAATAACCACAGTGCATCAGTTTCTTTTTTTTCACAACCGTCATTATCTATTTCCACTTTCCGAAAAACAGAAAAAGTGCCGATGCTTAGTGAAAACAAATTTTGTCAAGCTTAACCTATCTTTAAATATACTTGCAATTTCTGCTTTTCTTATTCTTATCTCTGATTGTAAAAGTAAAACTTGGATCGAAAAGATCACACCAACTCCAAGGGAGACGTGAGTATAATCGTAACCAACAATGGGATCGGTACACCCCCTCTTTCCCACCTTCTAAATATTTTCCTATTTTTGATTACTCTCTCAAAAATAATATTGAGATAACAAAATTACAAAAAGCTTAATAATATCGAAACATTAATAAGAAAAAAAAACATTTCGAACTCGATCCATCAGCGCCACAGAGAAGCTCAAATCACTTGAAAAGCTCCGTTGCGGCAATTCGAAGGGTCCCTCATTGAATAGGCGAATTCGGTGGGTATATAAAATTCATTTCAAATATTTGATTTAGTTATCAAAACAATTTTTCCTGAGTCTTTTTTTCTAAGGTAGTCTTAGAAAAGAAACCTTTCTTTTCTTCTTTTTATTTAGAGGTACAATACACATCCACGATCAAAATTACAATTTTAGAATATCAATTACTACTGACGAGGGACAATGTCAAGAACATATATTTCACTTGGTTGTCCATCCACTTGATTAAATTACTCACCCCATTAGTTTCAAGAGGATCCGAGGACTTTCGTGAAGAGGAGTAACAAGTCGAAGACGGAGAGTACAACTCAGAAAACCATCATATCATCCTCAAGTCCCATTGGCTCAAGGTAGTTGCGCCACAAACTTCAGGCTGATTGGTGATAAATATCCTGTCTAATTTTCTGCTGAAAAGTTGCTGGTGAGAGTGGAAAGACGAAGAGTAAAAGAGGTAGCATTGGCCTACTTTTGTTTACTAAATGAAAATTGAATATCCTTGTGTGACTCCAGTTCAAAAAATTATCAATCTACAAAAAATTGCTCTGAGAGGGGAGTATCAGAGGAGTCATGGGCCGATCTTATATCTCCGATAATGAAGGTTTAAAATCCTTGCACGATTCCACTTTTAACCATGTGCACCATGCATATTTTCCAAAAAGTTGGCGGGGTAATTGAGTAAAACGTACATGAGTCACGGGCACACTTTGGACCTGAAACCATATAGATTAGATACCAACACATTTTACTGCAAACTAGCAGTAAAATCACTTGCCGATAAATTCACTTGCTGAAACATCTCGTCGTTCAATTTATTTTGAAAAACGGCTACCAGAGTTTCTACACATTTCAAGACTTCTTTTCCTTTGCTGCTATAAACTTTACCAACGGGAGTTTGTTCTACCATTTTTCTAGATCCTTTGGGTCTGAAATCAAAAAATGATGATCGAACACCTTCATTATATCTTCTTCGGCAGTTCCTTTAATTTTCTTCACTATTCTTTTTGTTCCTTACCCTTTGATTTGACCCTTTGACTTGCAGTAGATCCTCTTTAATTATGAGCTAATTTAAATATTGTCTTCATTTGGGATCCTTGAAATCCACTTGAGACACAGCAGTAATGCTACCCATGATGCGATATCCATCGGCTTTAAAAACGTAAAAATATTCTAAGGCAACACTGGCTATACATGACATATGAACCTAAGAAAAGAGGTTTCTTCTCATCTATGAGCAAATTCCTCGAAACAAAAATCCATTTTGTTTCTGACAAAATCCTAGTTTTTGCATCTATATATATTTAATTTATATTTGATTTCAATTATATCCTTTCTTTTCTTTGTTTCATACTTTAAAAACATTCAACTCAAAAACTCCAGGGTTACAGACCGTTACAAATTGATTGGTTGTCTCAGAGTGGAATTTTGGCAAATATCTATATATTATCGTAAAATATGGTAGAATCCTTTGGTCATAATTAATATGTCCGTGGCAACGCCATAGCATTACCTATAATAGAGGCACTAAGGCTTGAATGTTTTATTAATATTAATTTAAAAATCAAATTCAGAAATAGAAGTTTTTGAGAAAGAAAAGTAAAGGACATATTAAGCTTACATCAGCAGAAATAAAAATCTATTGCAATTCAAACTCAAAACGACCAGAAATTACTATTAAAAAATAAATGAAACCGAAAACGAACAGAAATTAAAAAAACATTCATAGCAAAGAAACATACACAGGTACCTTATAAATGAATAAATAAATCTTAAAAAAATAAAACTTAAATTAAATTTGAAATCTAGCTTAAAACGAAAACAAAATTTTTTACTGTAAAAAAATAAATAAAGAATCAAGAAATTGGCGCTTTACTTAAAACGAATTATATCACAATATTTTCTTTTGTATTGTACTTATAACAAGATTGAAAATAAGATGAAAATTACAATGAAATAAAATAAAATTTTAAACTAATGAGCTTTCAGCAATTGACATTATGTATCAAATGTTCAGTTTAATTTTATTAGTTTTTTTTCAATCACTAATTTTATTAGTTTTTTTTCAAGTTTTTTTCCTAATTTTATTAGTTTTTTTCGAGATTACTTTTTTTTTATTAGTTTTTTTAAGACACATATAGCTGTAGGTACAGCACCAGTGTCGCAGAAATCTTTATACTTTTACAGTTAGTGAAGGAGGCAGTAGTCAATCTTTGTAGTGATTTGTATTCGTTTTAAGCTTGATTTCTTCATTTATATTGGTACCTTTTGTATGTTTGTTTGCTATGATTGTTTATTTAATTTCTGTTCGTTTTGGGTTTCATTCTTTTATCTTGGATTTAGAGCTACTTTGTGTTTTATGAGTGCAGGGTGATTCCCCTGGGACAGCCTCTACTTTGACCATCTTGCATATTTTCCTATTCTTTCATTTATTAACTGTTTTTCTCAGTCAAGTATCCTGTTATATATGCATTGTTTACTCATGAAAAATTCTTTCCTAAATAAAAGTTGACTCACCACCACATTTTCCTAATACAAATGTGCTCCTTAACTTATGTTCCTCAGATAAAACATGGAGATCACAAATTACAATTGAAGCACATAAGTATTAACTATTTGTCATTACTTTCAAGAGTAATGACAAATAGAGGAGCAGCATTGTTATAGCTGAGAAATGAAAAAACAGATTGTTGCTAGTAAAAAAAATCTATCTAAATACTTTTTAAGTGCAATAGTTGAAAGCAGCAAGTTGCGCAAGCCAGTAGGACCCTTGAGTCCATGCCTTTCATCGGAATGTTAATGTTTATACACTATATTCCACCAATTTTATATTATGCGCTATTCGTCTATATTTAAAATCTTTCAATTTTGATAAATCACCCCCCCCCAAAAAAAAAAAAAAATCTAAGCATAAGTGACTGCATTTCCGGTATATGTATGAATATTTGAGAAATACTGATCAGACTAGAAAAAATATATGAATCTTTAAATCAAACAGAGCAATTTTCACAAAGCAGCAAAATTATTCCACCTGTGGTTGAAAAAAAAAATAATTTTTCACGAAAGATCTAGTCGAAGACGCAAGTCGGTGACAAAAGATTGGCCATAATAAATCGGATAAGACACTATCCCTAGCTTTCAGTCACTTACGAATTAGGCCATTTGCTATCAAGTTCATTCCAGATGGTTCGCGTCATCATCCATCCTAAACCGGGGAAAAAATCACTTCTATAGAGTGCATCTGGATTCCTGGCATCAATCAATCCAGGCTTGCCGTTGTCATTCCATGCAGAAACACACCACAGTGTCGGGTCTTCGGCCAATATTTGATAAGTAGATGAAAAATAACTAAAGAAATCTCGAGATACTTCAAGGTCGTCTAAAATATAGAAACACACTGTTTATAATAGATCAGACTATGGGAAAATAATTTTCAATTCTAATAATTAAAAGTGAAGATAGGAATGTTACGTTTTCCAACAGTCATCATTATTACATATTTATTCTCAAAAAAATTATTAAAGAGGAATAGCATGTTGTAATGTAAAAACATAGAATGTCTACGCCAAGATGACATAGTTTGAGTCACACAACCACTCCACGGCTTCCATGTAAGTAAAATAAACCAAATCATCACCCTTGCACGAAAGCTCCTGCAGCGACGCAGTCTCCAGTTCGTATTTTATCTCTAGTAGGATCCACTCCAACAAGTCTAGAAGAATAGTACTGACGTAGCCTAGAAAAAAATCAATGACGGTATGTAAGGACTGCGGGAAACCAATACCCTGACTAGCTTGTCTTATCCAGCGTCTTTGGTGTTTTATCAGGATTTCTTCATACCATTGGCGACTAACTAAGTGGAAATAGGAAGCAAGATAACATTATTTTATGATTCATGCTCCATACAGCTTATGCTTACAAATGAAAATTGCTGACATTCGTCTATTAACGCATCTAGTAAACCAAGGTTAGAACATTTCGACGTAAATTTTCTGTAGTTTTTTCTTTAATCAACCATAGGGTCAAGCCATAGGGACTAAAGCAGCGAATCCAAAACTAGGTCTATAAAATTTTGGCGTGCAAAAAATGACCCAATTTCATTCCAACATCAATCAAATTCGATCAAGAAAAAAGTATAATACAATAGTTTCATAGGCTTTCAATTTGCATTGTATTTTCGTTCCTTCACTTTCTAATTTTTGCTGTCGACAGCTAATTCTGATAAAGTCAAATTACCCCGTTTTTTATAATTTATTTAGCTACCATGTCAGGGCTCCTACACACTTTTCCTCTCTAAAAAAGTTGAAAAAGTGACTTATGGCACGAAAAAGTGGCCAAAATAATATCAGGTTACAGGATCAGAAACTCATCTTCTCGAAGACATTATTCATAATTCTCAAATCTTTGTTTTTCATTAATCTTCTTTTATCTTTTATTTTTATTTACTTTGCATATAAAGGTACAATAAATTTCAGCAAAAAACGAGCCTTTGATAGGCACGACATAAAAAAAACAAAAACAAAAAAAAGACATTCAGATACATGTATCAATCAAAACGGCGTCACCGAGCATGAGATCAGTTCTCCTTAGAATTCTTTTTCAGCAAGGATCTGATGAGAGTTTGCTTTCGTTTATGAATGTCACCAATCTTTTTTCTGTAGCAGCAACGTCTTTGGTATGACAGTTTAGTTCGTCTCTTACTACCCGAGACCTTTCCAGTAAGGCCTGGACGACACTGATTTCTTCCCGATTATTATAGATCTTTTAACAAATTGTGGGAAACTTTTTGTTTTGACGCATATGTTTCTGATTGTGTTTGTAGGTCTACCTGCAGATTGGAGAGTTTATCCTTTCCTTTTTATAGCTATTCTAGCAGTTTAGATTCTTCTTGGTCAGCTTTCACTTCTTACTCATAGCCTTCTAACGTTTACGCTGAGCTTCAAGATGGTTCAAATAACTGACTTGAGCTCGCTACTCTCTGTTCGGATATAATCTTTCCTGATACTGAGAAACCCCTCGCAACATGTGCACTTCCATGGGATAGACAGAGTGTTTCTGTGACAACACCTGCAAGGTTTGGGTACTTATGTTTCCCAAACAAATCTTCACAACACAGCAAATTAAACCCCATATTCGTCAACTCTCGTCGTAGCTGCCAAGTCTGGATCCTTCTCAATCTGCATGAGCTTCCACTCGTCATCCAAAACATCTAACCTTGAGACATCAGCTTGCATTTGGTAGCTATGAAACCAATATCTTTCGAAGCATCTAAAGCTCTGAAGTGTTCACACACCCTCATTAAGAAAGATTTCTTATGACGTTTTTCAACATCTTTCAGGCAATAATAATAAAACACGATGTCAACTAGGCTCTTCATATTTGACGAATAATCAAGTATTTTAGCATATAGCCTCTTAGCCATTGATTCAGCACCAAGATACGTCCAGACAGCACTACTTTGAGATTCCTTAGCTCAACAAACAAGAGATGGATCAGTGGTTCATCACGCTGAAATGTGTCAGTGAACTCAGCACTGTCCGCAACAAACTGCAACTCTGCTTTCAATATATGACAAAAAAAAAAAAAAAAAAAAAAAAAAAAAAAAAAAAAAAAAAAAAAAAAAAAAAAAACTAATAACGAAAGCAACTCGGTAAAACTTATTTCTAGACCTATTTTTATCCAAATATAATGAAAAAAAAAGAAATATCTTGATCTTCTAACACAGAATGCTGAAGACGGAAGACAGGAGTAAAGACTCATTCTTTGTAGATTTACTAGCTCTGCTATTTAAAATAACAAAATCACTAAAAGAAACTTGTAATGGTGGAAAAGGTTTCCTTTCGTTATTTAATTAACACCGAGGGTTATCAATGCAGCAGGAAAATAATGAATTACATTTTACAAAGGGGGAGGAAAGAGAAACCATTTCTGTACATTTCTCTGACAGTAATAATTATATTTTCCATTATACTCGTAGTGGAAACAGTGGTTAATGGAACTTTTTTTTTTTTTTGTTAGAATCACCTTGTTTCTTTCGCTTCTTTTCTGGCAGTATTCACACCAAAGAATTTTCGAAAATTTACAGATTTTTAGTTTATAGTCAAGTTTTTTTATGTCCCGGAATAGTCTTAAAATAGAAAAAAAGATAGATGAAACATCACCAAACAAAGACATTGCAAAATTAAGCCATAAAATATACAAAATAAACGTCGTCCAATACTATTAGACACTGGCTTCATAATGTTTTTGTATCACACAAATGTTTTAAATTTTGTTACCGTGAGTTATTTTATTAGATTTACTTTTTCGAATAAGCTCTGACCAAGGGTAAGTGATAGGATTTTTCACCTTTTCAATTCACAAGCACAACACCAAATTTCGTAAGAATTTTGGTTTTCTAAAACTGGTAAGTTTTTCAATTTAATGACCAACTAAAAGTTGTTAAAAATAGTTTTCCAAAATATTAACAAGCGGATATATTTCAACGTTTGGGGTAGGCAAGTGAAAATGATGATGTACGAAATTATTGTATCCCCAGGCAGCAGTTTCGAAATTATATAAACATGGTCACAAGTAGTCACAGTTACAACTATTCGTAATCGCAAGTAGTCACAGACGCATGCAAAAGTAGTTGCAGTAGCATTGCAAATAGTCGCAGTTTTAGTCACAAGAAATAACAGTCGCAAATAGGAGTAGTAGTAGTAGTAGGAGTTGTAATAGTACCAGCAATATTAGTAGTACTAGTAACGCCAATGTCTAGTGGTACTGTGTACATAGTGTCTTTTGGTTAGTACAACATCCCCCTCGACATGCCCTGAAAGTTTCAACTTAATATTATCAGCCGTCCCTGAGATATTACAGATACTTAAAAAAATAGTTATACATACAGACATTGATCCACGCAGCGCAAGTACCGATTCCCTTATTCTCTGCATTCGGCCAGGAGTGCTATGCGCGGTTGCGGGTAAATCATCGGACGCTTCCCGTGTTTTCCCCAGGTACCCATCCGGAGCTGTGTTGACTCTGGTTGAGCTTACAGAGTCACACAACTGACTCCCATTCCAAAACAAATTGGTTACATTCAAATGATTGCTGATACACCCTTGGAAACCAGCATAAACACAGCGTGTTTTCATTTTGTTCAACATTCCTCTTGATATTTTCTGAAAATTTTACATTAATAACCTAAACCTTTTCAAAAAGGTTTATGAAAACCCAGGATGTCATCCCAGGAGAAATAGTCAATTGACCTTCAGACTATTTTAAACAAAATAACTTTCTCAAAGTTTTGACCAGATTTTTTTTTAGGAGGGAGGCAACTAAAAAAATGGCATAGAAGGGAGGCTGATTGCCTTCCAGTCACTTTGGCTCTTAAAAAGGGCACAAGAATTTTCAATCGAATGAGCCCTCCCTCCCCCTCTAAAGTTTCTACAAACACCCCTTCAGTATGAAGTGGCCCAGGCGAAAAATACACTGATGGATTATGACTCTTTACTACATGCATTTCTAGAGAATCTGTTTCAATTTCAATTTTCAAACCCCTCTTTGTTGGTTTCTTTATCTCTCTCTATAAAATTCTGTAAACTTTACATTGTAAGGGAAGGCAAAACTATATGGAGAGAGTATTAATAGCTCAAAACACCGATATGACATGTGATTTGAACAGGATTTGAGCTAAATTATGCTTAAAATTTAAATACTGAAAAATATTTTCTCGGCTGTTTTTTTTTTTTTTTTTTTTAAGCACAAGCTACTTTAAAGGTATCCCTCCACATATTTTTATTCATACGCCATTTTACAGCAATTTTAAAGATGAAGTGCCTGTTATACTTAAATCGTGAAAAAAAAACACAACAAATAGGGAAAAAGAATATTGCACCTTCTGATTCAAATCAGATCAAAAAGTGAAAAAAGAGGGATAAAAGGGCACAAACCTTCAACAATTATAACAGCCTTGTATTTTTCTTTATTAAAAATGTAGCTTAAGCCCCATTTGTAGTGACGAGAAATCTTGTAGTATCCTTTGAAATTCTTTTCTGACATTGGAACTTGGACATCACTTAAATCAGGATGCTGCAAAAGTAACCAACAGCTAATCATGGACCAAATACACTTAAAGAAGTGGAACATAATAAAAAATAACAGTTAAAGAGATTATCTATTGATGGAAAAAACTGATCTGTGCATTGTCTGTTTTCATGTGAAAAACATCTATGCAACAAAAATGTTATCTTAAAAAGGGCACGAGCATAAAATAACCATTTAAAGGGATATTTGGTTACAACTAAGTAGTCGTCTTACAAAACAAATGGTATTACATCTTCCTTAGAAAACCAGAGTCTGGCATTTATTCCAATGAAAGTTCAAATCCAGTTTCCGAAGAGCCCCTACATTTGAACCACAGGTTCACTGCACGATCAGAAAATACGACAATTAGTCAGGTCAGTAATGTTCAGTATGGGACACAAAGTCTGTTATGCTGCTTAATTTCATTAAAAAAAAACATTTGGGTGAGTTAATCATAATAAAAGTTGTGATTAAAAACTAGTACGAAAATTCATCAGAATACTTTTATACCCTACTAAGGAGGGGGGGGGGGGTACACATTAGGAGGTATATTTATTTTTTGTCTATCTTTATTCTTTTCCTTGTGTCTTTATCCTTCATCTAAACAAGGCATAAGTGGCATTGGGAAAATGTTCTTACCCGGCCCAAAAACTTTCTTATTCATCAGCCACCTTTTGAATGTTCTACAATATTCTGAATATTGTTATATAAGCTTATGAGATGAGTTATATAAAAGCTTATGAATATTCCTCAACCTTTCACAAATTTTGACACGGCATATTATGACTTAATCTTACCAAAATTATGGCTTAATCTTATGTATATCTTCAATTATCAGTAAAAATACACATAATAATAAAAATAAATTAATGATTAAGAATGAAATTAAATCAGAAATGAAATTAAACAAATTATTTAAAAATAGCCGAAAAAATTCAAGAAGCATATAGCAACTAACTATTTAGAGAGCTTTGAATCATCTAACAAACAGATATGTATGAAAATGAACAAATATAATTCATAGCGTATATTTTCTAGGCTAATCAGCCGAGAAACATCTATAGAAGAAGATGAATTACCACATTTCCATAATTCATTTACGGCTGAAGAATTAAAATATTCTTCTTCAACAAAATACTGTCAGTGAAAGTTCAAGTGAGTAAAAGATGTAGAGATCAATTAGCCTATGCTTAACAGCTGTTTTACCTTGATATGTATAATTTCATCTTTATACCGCTGTAAAACTTCGGCAGTTTCAGCATGCCCACAATCTTGACTAACAATTATGGGATGTTTTTCCTTATCTGGTCGATATTTCACCAGCAAATCAATAGCTCTTTGAACAGACGGACGGTTACAGGAAAACAACAGAACAGGCAGCACAACATCCTGTAACGTACTTTCTCCTTTTTCTGAAAATACATCTTGACCTACCGAAGTATCTGAAATGTAGACAAATCTGACAGTGTTAAAAGTAATATTTATGCCAAAATTTTAACTATTTGTTTTAATACGAAAAAAAGACTATCAAAATAAAGAAATGAAAAATAAACTTCTAGGAGGCGCAATGCTCACCGTAACGTCAAAAGGCGTAATACATCTTAGAAAGGTATTACAAAATTGAGCCGTTTTACGAAAAGTTTATATTTTACCTAATCGTTTATTTTTAATGGAATGGTGTTTTAAAACAAAAATATGTTTTATTAACAAGAGTACATATTTATATACAAGCGCAAGGAGATCTGGCTTATAGGAGGAGAGGCATCGGAAGAATTCCCAAGAGCTATAGATGCCTAAGAGACTCCGTATTTGGGATAACATTTCGGGGCGAAGGGGTCCTCCCGGCCAATCTTAAAAGGGGAATGTTTCCCCATTCCCCAACCTTCAAGTGTAAGTGTAAATTTACATAATCTTATGGTACCAATTGCGGTGACAACAGAAATTATTCATTGCGTTTTCTTAAATCAACCCCTAAACTAGCCATGCTAATGACATGAGCTCATAGCAAATAGTGTCAATCAAGCGTCTTGGATGAACACCATGTTAATGCAAATGATTATATTAGTTGTTCATACACTCATTTGCACATATTAGTTGTTATAGCATATACTATATCAGTTTAGATTTAACTTTGCAGTCTTGAAGTCAAGAGCCCGCTCAAAAATTATAGGAAACTGATGAAGTGTAAACAAAAGCTGGTCTCGGAAACTGGAGCTGACTGAACTAAAGCTAGGATAAAGAAAAAACATCAACAACATTTACCGTTACACAATAAGGCCCTTTAGCAAATCACAAGAATACCTAGACAGAAGCATATATTGTATCCACTCATTGAGTTAAACCATAAACAATTTGGTCTTAAAAAACATATATGTTGATAGCTATACATTGAGTAACAGGATTTTTTTTGAATACCAAGCGAAGTAACACAATTTTCTATATAGCGAAAAATCTTCGCATCTGGCAACCGTTTGAATCTATGATTTTGAGCTTGATTTTGAGATTTTGAGCTTGGATACAACATATTTAATACTAATGCAACCAATTCTGGTAGAAATAAAACACTATCTCTGAAATTTGCACAAAATATTTTTTTCATTATTATTAATTAGAACAGTTATAGAATAATCTTAATTATACTTGATCAATAGATTTTTAATCACTAAGAATCATCCGTTAAGTATTAGCTGAATGGTCATAAATCGAAACAGGCAAAAGTTTATCTATGTGGGAAGAAGGGGAGTGGTTGTCTTAATGGGTGTGGGTTTATGGGTGCCATCCTTAGTTAAGAACATTCGCATGAACAATAATTATTTACCAAATTAATAATTTGGGAATGTTCCATAGAAAATTGTATATATCAATAATTGTAAAATAATAGGTACCGTCCCGCTTTTTTTATTTAATTCACAAAAATTAAAATATTGGATCGTAAATAAAATTTTGGAAAAAAATTGAATACTTAGTCAAAATTTTCTATCAACAGTGTTTTTGCTGAACAAGTATTTAATATTATTTTTAGTAAAAAAAAAAAAAACTGGGTAGACGGAAAGAGTCCGTATGGATTAAAATTCAGCCTGACTTTTGACCTTCTACGCGACCGAAGCCATCGCAATCTCTACAATAGGGTTCTCCGAAACTTAAATACAGTTTAGACACATGTTTAAATACATTGCAACATTTTATATAAATAGGGAAAAAGAAATACTAACATTTAAAATCGCTGAAAACAAAACTCCTGGCAGCACCTGTCCCCTCCCCTCCCCCAAGAATTTCTTGGTGAAGCCCACAATACGCTGCCTTGCCTTTCCCACCTCTGGTGGGCATATAAATATAATATTTTCTGCTCCAAAGATAAAGATTGTCGCAATAGAAGGGGCACTATTACTCGTCCTCCCCCCTAGTATCAATAATAAAGTCGTAGACCAAAAATATTCCCGGGAGTTAAGAGGGATTAGACATCAACTTCTACCTCCTCCCCATCCCCAAAACTCATGTTGAAGGCTCAATAGCAGTTGAGAAGCAATAGCAGAAGGCATCTGCCCCCTATCCATCTACAAAACGACCCACAACCCCTCCTTCACAATGGTTGATGCTCACGTACATATCACTAGCCATAATTTTACAAAATAAGAAGCAAATCAGTTTAGCCAAATGAAGCTTTAGAATAAATGCCACAAACACTCGGCCGCAACAAGAAGAAAGATATTAGATGATATTGGAGATATTGGAGATGAGAGACTAGCTCCTAAGCCCTCCCCCCCCCTCATACCTTTAATCTACATTTATCCGAAGAATCATGGAGATTCAGACAAATCGGGTATTGACATCCGCTCTTTTAGGCATCTCCTCCCACCACCCACCCACACAAAGACCCATCGTCCCTCCTTCATAATAACAGATGCACAGTTACGCATCAATAAACATAATTTCATGAAAAATCAAGTGAAATAGCTTAGTTAAATCAAACATTAAGGTAAATGTCCATATTAACCATATATATTGTATAGACTAAGTGACTTTTCAGGAACAAATGCGCCAAGCTTGATATTACTTTCCTCAATGGATAGGAAATTGTTCCTCCGTGGATTAACATCATTGTGCGGTGTCAAAAGATGGTAGAAAACACCACTTTCACGTGGCACAATCTTTATAGTCTCTTAAAAAGGAGAACTTGTAATTTCCACTCGAATGAGTCCTTTCCCGATATTCTAGTGCCATTGGTTCGATACAACCACCACTGGAAAAAAACACGCATCCAAGATCTTTCTTTGGAAAAAAAAGCAAAATTCCACATTTTGTAGATGGAGCTTGAAACGTCTACTATTCGGTTCTCTGATATCGTGAATCTAATGATGTGATTTTCATCCAGATTCTTAAGTTTCTAGGGATGTTTCCCCCCTTTCTCGAAAATCGAAAAAAGGCTCTCGGGCTCGTACCTATTGATGGGTAAAATTAAGTTTGATCAAATTTTTATATTTAGAATCAGCAAACAAAGCCAATTCTTTCAAGGCATTAATTGTTATTAAAATTTCCTCTTTTAGAGCTTTAGTTACTATTGGCCCAAACTGTTCCTTACTTACAGTTCATTACCATGAACTGGTTGATACACACTTACTGTATTCTGGTATTGCAATACCAGCTTAAGATTTATAAGCACTAGGCTAACAAATGCTTGAACACAATTTTTGGTGAAAATCCGTCAATATTCGTGAGATGTGCACTTAACACATTTGAATCTTGGATCTTTCGACAGTTTTGATTAAAACTCGGGATGATGTACTGTAGGACTGCATGGGCACATAGGATGATGAAGTAACATTATTCCCCCCTCCCCCAATGGATCTCAGCTCTTAAACAGGTCACTAGAACTTTTGATCTACGATAAAGCAAGCCCATTCCTCGACAGTCATTAAATATAGCAGAAATAGTACTTACTTCCAACTAGCTTTTCCAGTTGCTCGATCAGATTTAGCTCAACCCTATTTTGCTCATTCAAATTTTTTTCCAATTGTTTTATTCGTTCATCAAGTTCAAGTTTCTGCTGAAAGAAAAAATTGAACTCTGTGCTGAAAACTGTTAAATAAACTATAATACTGAGTCCTTAATACAGCTAAAGACAAAAAAAAATCTTATTTTTTCAGTGAACACACAGAGCGACTTTAAAACTTAAGTGAAACAGATGTTATCCTTCCTTCACAACCCGCTCAGCTTCCATTCATCATGCTAGTGTTTAACCGAAAACATTGCAGATCATAATAAATCAAGCCAGTTAGTCATTACAAGTTTTCCAAACTAATTTCTTAGTTTGTCATTCGAAATGCTTGATCTAAAAATTGCAACACCAAGTTGGAACAAATTCTGACTTTTCAGTCAATATCCACAGACGCTGGAGCGAAGTTGTATCTACCTTATTTGTCGTACATCATCAAATTTAAACGACGAGTAAAATATAAAAAAAATTAGTTTTCAAAAAAGAGCCAAAAAATCCTTAAACTGTTAATATTTTTTTTGTGGTGATAATATTTTCATTTGGAAACTATTTAGGAGAAAGGGGGCAGGTCCGGACATCGGCTCTGCAAACCACATTCTTGAATTTTAAACTACGCGCCGTTTCTTTTCAGAACTTGTAAACATATACAGATCTTCTGTACAAAAAATTCGCGCAGTTGCAGTCAAGCA
The DNA here is from genome assembly GCF_032884065.1 of Artemia franciscana. Lineage (NCBI taxonomy): Eukaryota > Metazoa > Arthropoda > Branchiopoda > Anostraca > Artemiidae > Artemia > Artemia franciscana. Next base: position 25,690,083 of record NC_088872.1, on the reverse strand, counting down.
TTCATAGTGAACTGAGCTAAGTACCACTTTTTTGCATGAAAAGTAAGTGTCACGGAATATCTTTGACACCTTGTTTTTTGCAATTTAGAAACCACTTACGCCGTCATTGATTTTTCTGTAGATATTAGAACATTGAGGCTATCATGTCGTGCAAAAAAATAAAAGATAGGATCAGGACTTTGAGAATTACAAATTTAATTCTTAAAAATGGCACTGGAGGCAGGTTCGGACCTGTCCCCAGTACTTTATGTGATACGTTCTGTATTTTTTTTTATAAGTCTTTATAACTGGAGTTTTTGGTTTTAAGTCTTGCAAACTTGTCCTACTTGTTAACCAAGTCTCTTATCTTTCAGACATGGTTCGAACTTACAAGCCAAAACGCGAAAAGCCCTCTGTTTCAAACGAAATTATTTCAGCTGCAGTCAGAGCTACACTTGTAGGGAAAAAGACGATCAGAAGTGTATATGCTACATTCGGAATACCATGGTTGACACTCGGTGACAATGTCGCCGCCACCGTTAGAAAGAGGCGTCTTCCAGACAGAGCTGCAAAAATATCAGGAAAAGGGATTCCTAACATGGGAACACGAATTTTACTATATATCTGAATAAAAGCAAATAAAAATTTTGCCCATATATATATGCATATATATATATATATATATATATATATATATATATATATATATATATATATATATATATATATATATATATATATATATCTATATATATAAAAATAAGTTGTCTGTGTGTGGATCTGTGGATCAGGTGACGTCACACTGAATTATTTCACACTAATACAAAAGAAGAACAAAGATAAAAAAAGTAAAAACTACAAAAAAAACTAAAAAGAAAAAAAAACTAAAAAAGCTAAAAAACTAAAAAAAACTAAAAAAAGGTAAAAATCTAATAACTAAAAAAAAAACTGAAAAAAATAAAAAAAGGCAAAAACTACAAAAAAATAAAAACTAATAAAAAAACTAAAAAAACTAAAAAAACTAAAAAAAACTAAAAAAAGGTAAAAAACTAAAAAAAACTAAAAACTAAAAAAGAAAAAAACTAAAAAAAAGGAAAAAACTGAAAAATAAAAGAGAAAAAGAAAACTAAAAAAATATGAATAAATATATATAAAAATAAGTTGTTTGTGGGTTATGTCTGTCTGTCTGTCTGTCGAGTGACGTCGTGTTTGTCCGCATATGACGTATGAATTATTTCACACTAATACAAAAGAAGAAAAAAAACTAAAAAAGGTAAAAACTACAAAAAAAACTAAAAAGAAAAAAAACTAAAAAAGCTAAAAAACTAAAAAAAACTAAAAAAAGGTAAAAAACTAAAAACTAAAAAAAACTGAAAAAACTAAAAAAAGGCAAAAACTAAAAAAAACAAACTAAAAACTAATAAAAAAACTAAAAAAGCTAAAAAACTAAAAAAAACTAAAAAAACTAAAAAAAGGTAAAAAACAAAAAAAAACTAAAAACTAAAAAAGAAAAAACTAAAAAAAAGGAAAAAACTGAAAAATAAGAGAAAAAGAAAACTAAAAAAATATTAATAAATATAAAAAATATAAATATAAATATAATATAAATTAGCAATCAACAAAGCACCGAGACACAAATGACGACCGGGACACAGGGAGTATAAATGACGACCAGGACATAAGTAAAAAAAAAACTAAAAAAACTAAAAAAATGGTAAAAACTACAAAAAAACTAAAAACTAATAAAAAAACTAAAAAATCTAAAAATCTAAATAAACTAAAAAAGAAAAAAAAGAAAAAAGGAAAAAAATAAAGGAGAAAAACAAAACTAAAAAACGAATGTATATACAGACCGGGACACCGGGATACAAATGACGACCGGGACACAGGGAATATAAATGACGACCGGGACACAGGGACACAACTACAATGGGGGCGCCGGGGGGCACAGGGGGATATAAATGACGACCGGGACACCGGGACACAAGGAATATAAATGACGCCCGGGACACTCAAAGAGAAATCACAGACTGGAACACCGGGACACAAATGACGACCGGGACACAGGGAATATAAATGACGACCGGGACACAGGGACATAACTACAAAGGGGACGCCGGGGTGCACAGGGGGATATATAAATGACGATGGCGACTCAGGGAATGGTCGATTAGCAATCACCATCAACAAAGCTCAAGGGCAATCATTAGAATCATGAGGTATAGATCTGAATACGGATTGTTTTCCCATGGACCATTATATGTTGCATGTTCAAGAGTCGGTAAACCTGAAAATCTATTTATATGCACAGACAATGGGACAGCAAAGAATGTTGTATATTCGCAAGTTTTACGTAGTTAAAAACATATACATATATATATATATATATATATATATATATATATATATATATATATATATATATATATATATATATATATATATATATATATATATATATATATATATATATATATATATATATATATATATATATATATATATATATATATATATATATATATATATATATATATATATATATATATATATATATATATCTATCTATATTCACAGGTGGGACATAGGGACACAACTACAATGGCGTGTAACTAATATGGTGCGTAACGACTTACGCGCGCGGGGGGGCTTGGGGGGGGGGGCGCAAAGCGCCCCCACCAACTAGGTGTTATATACCAACAGCTAGTATATATATATATATATATATATATATATATATATATATATATATATATATATATATATATATATATATATATATATATATATATATATATATATATATATATATATATATATATATATATATATATATATATATATATATATATATATATATATATATATATATATATATATATATATATATATATATATATATATATATATATATATATATATATATATATATATATGTATATATATATATATATATATATATATATATATATATACTAGCTGTTGGGGTGGCGCGAAGCGCCACCCCAACGCCTAGTTGGTGGGGGCGCTTCGCGCCCCCCCCCCAAGCCCTCCCGCGCGCGTAAGTCGTTACGCGTCATATTAGTTACGCGCCATTGTAGTTGTGTCCCTGTGTCCCACCTGTGAATATAGATAGATATATATATATATATATATATATATATTTTTAACTACGTAAAACTTGCGAATATACAACATTCTTGGCTGTCCCATTGTCTGTGCATATAAATAGATTGTCAGGTTTACCGACTCTTGAACATGCAACATATAATTGTCCATGGGAAAAACAATCTGTATTCAGATCTATACCTCATTATTCCAATGATTGCCCTTGAGCTTTGTTGATGGTGATTGCTAATCGAACATTCCCTGTGTCCCCGTCGTCATTTATATATCCCCCTGTGCCCCCCAGCGTCCCCGTTGTTGTTGTTTCCCTGTGTCCCGGTCGTCATTTGTGTCCCAGTCTGTAATTTCTCTTTGAGTGTCGCGGTCGTCATTTATATTCCCTGTGTCCCGGTGTCCCGGTCGTCATTTTTGTCCCGGTCGTCATTTGTGTTCCGGTGTCCCGGTCTGTAATTTCTCTTTGAGTGTCCTGGCCGTCATTTATATTCCCTGTGTCGCGGTCGTCATTTGTGTCCCGGTGCTTTGTTGATGGTGATTGCTAATCAAACATTCCTTTTGTCCTGATCGCTTTCTCTTTGAGTGTCCCGGTCGTCATTTATATTCCCTATGTCTCGGTGTCCCGGTCGTCATTTGTGTCCCGATGTCCCGGTCTGTAATTTCGTCAGTCGACAAATATGACGTCAGTCGACACACAAACATGACGTCACTCGACACACAGACAACTTATTATATATATATATATATATATATATATATATATATATATATATATATATATATATATATATATATATATATATATATATATATACTAGCTGTTGGGGTGGCGCTTCGCGCCACCCCAACACCTAGTTGGTGGGGGCGCTTCGCGCCCCCCCCCCAAGCCCCCCCGAGCGCGTAAGTCGTTACGCGCCATATTAGTTACGCGCCATTGTAGTTGTGTCCCTGTGTCCCACCTGTGAATATAGATAGATTTATATATGTGTTTCAAACTACGTAAAAATTGCGAATATACAACATTCTTGGCTTTCCCATTGTCTGTCCATATACAAAGCCGTATGTACTAATAATGACGTCATATGCAAACGCTCTTTTTACAAACAAACAAACATGCATACACACAACTCGTTTTTATATAGATAGATAGATAGATAGATAGATACAATACAAATTAACTACGTAAAACTTGTGAATATACAACAGTCTTCGCTGTCCCATTGTCTGTGCGTATAAATAGATTGTCAGGTTTACCGACCCTCAAAGATGCAACATACAATTGTACATTGGTAAAGCAATCTGTATTAAGATCTATACCGCATTTTTCTAGTGATTGCCCTTGAGCTTTGTTGATGGTGGTTGCAAATGCTAATCGAATTGGGAATTGCAATCTTTTAAATTGAAAAAGCAGATCCGTTGGAATCATGGGAATGCGAGGAATAAGAACAGCCTCACCCTCATAAGGCCCTGTCAAGATTGTGGCATCTATTAGGTTTTCCATTGTTTTTTTTTTACGGCAAGTCGCGTGCCATTGCAAAGCTTTGGTGGGTTGATATTTCTTAAAAGTATTATTGGTACGCCTATTTTTAGTTGTAGCACGTGTGGTGGACACCCTGAAGGATCTATGGAATTTAAAAATTCAGATGGATAATTAACCGTTTCATTTGGTTCCGAAATACAAATTAACTGCGTAAAACTTGCGAATATACAACATTCTTCGCTGTCCAATTCTCGCTGCATATAAATAGATTGTCAGGTTTACCGACCCTCGAACATGCAACGTACAATTGTCCATGGGAAAAACAATCAGTATTAAGATCAATACCACATTTTTCTAATGATTGACCTTGAGCTTTGTTAATGGTGATTGCAAATGCTAATCGAATTGGGAATTGCAATCTTTTAAATTGAAAAGGCAGATCTGTTGGAATCATGGGAATGCGAGGAATAAGAACAGCCTCACCCTCAAAAGGCCCTGTCAGGATTGTGGCCTCTATTAGGTTTTCCATTGCAATTCCAAGGCAATCAAGCCTTTACGGAGTTACAGTATTCAACGTTTATGTGTGCATTAAATGTTTTTGATAATAAAGGGGAATATGGAACAACCCACTGGTTATCTACTTCGATGGTGGTACCGTTACGCTTCTTTATTATTGCTGTTTTACCGCCATCTTCAGTAGATCTTCTTCTATATTGTGGGTAACCATCATTGCCAGTAATTGTTTTGGGTACTAAAAGTCGAGGATATTGCTTTGTGCACCTTCCTTTGGCCATGCATGGTGAATTTTCGTTCAGTGCACCGCAAGGTCCATGTATCATATTTTTTACAATAATATCATGTAACCCCTTATCGACATTTTTATCAGGTATTTCAGCGGAAATCACATCATCAATTTCGTTTGAAGTAATTTTTTTATGTAGCCAGATTAGTATATGTGCGTGTGGCAAACCTCGTTTTTGCCATTCCACTGAGTACATCCAGCATCGCACTGACCCAAACACTTCATGTTTTACAAGGTAGTTTATCAGTGATTTCAACTTTTGCCGGAAGACACGTGCCGTAATGTCATGCCTATGAACCGCCGATTGTCCTTGAAGTAAAAGCTGCAGTATCTCGTCCCAAGATTGATTACATGTAAATGTAATAAATAAATCTGGACGACCATAGAGACGAACATACGCAATAGCATCTTGAGCATATTCATGCATATGACGGGGACTGCCAACATATGACGAAGGTAAAATTGTTAATCTTCCAACGTTTGTGGTATTACCGTCATTTATAACTGCATCTCGCAAATGAATGTATTGTTCAGAGCGGAGCTTGGTCTGATTCAGGCGGATATATAGCAAACGTTCTGATTCAATTTTAGCATACATATCAACCATAAATTGGTGAAACAATTCACGGCATTTTAAAATATAATTTTCTTCATCCTGCCGAATCATTAGTCTATAGGAATAATAATGCATTGCACTGCATTTCTTATTCATTTCTTTGTTAGTGGCTGGATTCATCAATTTAATATTAAAGTGATAGCCGTCGGCTCCATCCCAAAAAATGATAGGATATTGTAGGGCATCGTAGCATCGATGAGTTTCAGCAATTCTTAACAACTGAGCGTTTCGCTTATGTAGAATAATATCTCGAGGTAAAAACTGATCACCGACCATAACGATTGCCACTTCGTCGATAGCATTGTATCTACGCACATGTTGGCCAGGAGGCGTTTTGTCAGCGGAAATAACAATTTTATGAGTATCAGTAGGCATCAAATCGATGGCTGTTTTGAACAGACGCACTAACTTATTATTTTCGTGGAAAAGATGTTGCAATTGGGAAACGATTGTCCTTTCAACGTTGGGAGAAATTTCGCAACGTGCATTCAATTCAGAATTTCTATCACTGATGAAGTACAATTGTAAAAATTTATGATTCTCGCCTGAGAATGGTAGAAGGGACCCTGCTTTATGATAAATTTGCCCTTTTACTTTGAAAGTAGACATAAATTGATCTGGATTTTCGATTTGGGCTCCAAACGACGTCATTTGGAAACATGAGTTGTATTGTCTGATTTTTGACAAAAAACGCTTAGATTCTGACGTAGTTCCAGTAAGGAAAGTCTTCAATGGCTCTGGTGGTGCAGCCAATAGAGGAAGTTTAACTTTTCCTGAGGCGCAACACATTCCCATTGTTTCACCATTGAATTTCAAGGCCTTGCAATAGGGACAAATTTTAGACATTGTCCCGATTTGAACACATCTACTCAAGCTATAATCATCGACTGGGTTGTACCTGAATGCCAGGCGATAACTTTCAGATTGCTCTGATTCCTCGGCACGCTTTCTTTTCTTACTTTCTCTATCAGCAGCAAGCCTGTTTCCCTGCTGGTCTTTTGATTCCTCGGCACGCCTTCTTTTTTCACTTTCTCTTTTAGCAGCAAGTCTGCTTCTGCGTTGCTCTAGTAGTTCCTCGGCACGCCTTCTTTTTTCACTTTCTCTTTTAGCAGCAAGTCTGCTTCTGCGTTGCTCTGGTAGTTCCTCGGCATGCTTTCTGTTCTTTCTTTCTCTATCAGCCTCAAGTCTGTTTCCCTGCTGGTCTTTCGATTCCTCGGCACGCCTTCTTTTTTCACTTTCTCTTTTAGCAGCAAGTCTGCTTCTGCGTTGCTCTAGTAGTTCCTCGGCACGCCTTCTTTTTTCACTTTCTCTTTTAGCAGCAAGTCTGCTTTCGCGTTGCTCTGGTAGTTCCTCGGCACGCTTTCTTTTCTGACTTTCTCTATCAGCAGCAAGTTTTTTGGCATAGACTCTTTGAGCATCTTCATCAGTCATTATAAACTTAAGCATTAATAGAATTCTACGCGAACATACGTCTTATATAACTTGAATGACGTCACGCCTTCAAAGCAAAAATGATGGCAACTAATTTCATGACGTCAGCCGAAACATGACGGCGAACATATGTCTTATATAACTTGAATGACGTCACCTTCAAAGCAAAAATGATGGCAACTAATTTCATGACGTCAGCCGAAACATGACGTCACCTGATCCATCCACAGATCCACACACAGACAACTTATTTTTATATATATAGATATATATATATATATATATGTATATATATGTATATATATATATATATATATATATATATATATATATATATATATATATATATATATATATATATATGAGTATGTATATATATATATATATAAAGTGGAGATGAGCTTGCAGAGGATGAGCACCGTTCGAAATGTTCAATAGCCTCAGAAACAGAAGAAACCGTGCAAAAATTCATGTGTTTAAAAAGGCGAAAAACTGAGTATGTATATATATATATATATAAAGTGGAGATGAGCTTGCAGAGGATGAGCACCGTTCGAAATGTTCAATAGCCTCAGAAACAGAAGAAACCGTGCAAAAATTCATGTGTTTAAAAAGGCGAAAAACTATTTTAGAGCTTAACGAAGAACAAAGCGTCTCGCTTGGGTACATGCAACGAATTTTAACAGATAATTTACCAAAAGAACTGAGCAAAAACAAAATTTGCACTAAGGGTGATGCAAAAAACTAAAAACCGTGTCTCATTCGTTTTAGTTCTATCTTACCAGTTTTAGCACCATGTGTGACCTGGTTCTTAAAACCGACATTACAAAAACTTTTTGATACCATTCCTAACATTAAGAGGACTGCAGCAAACCAGCTGAAGACCCTTACCGAAGGATTTTTCCAGCAATGCTTCGAATCATAGATTCGAAGTTCAGATAAGTGCATTGCTAGCAAAGGACAGTACACTGGAGGAGAATATTTCCGATCCATGTCGGCTGAACAATGTTCGTAATAGAAGTATTCATTGTTTTGTTTCTCGTTACACCTTGCATGTTTAGGGACGGATGCACCATCACACCCCAGAAAGGACTCCGAAACTGGAAGGTTATTTTCTCCAAATAAAAACCAGGATTCGTACTCGGTACCATTTTTGTCCTATGCGAGCCAAAATTTTGTTTGTCCTATCTCAGTTTTTATGGATGATTTTGATGAAGTTTGTCCTAATAAATATTGCAAAGGCCATAGAAGAGCATGGTATCAAATGGGAATCTAAAACTCTCCTAGACTTAGATTGAACAGGAGATTTAAGCATCCTAGATAAAAATCTTAGGAAAAATTGATGAATTTTTGTAGGTTTTGGGAATTCAAAGTGTAAGAATTGGTCTGAAAATTAATCTTGACAAGTCTAAGGCGTTCAGACTACAAATAAACGAGGATGAAAAGATGATAATAAGTATTTAAGAACTATTTAAGTGGATAGCTTCACTTACCAGGATAGCACTATTAGTAAACATAGTGGATGTAGTGAAGATGTAAAAAGTAAAATAGCCAAAATACAGGGTGCTTTTTGCAGTTGAAAAAAGGTTGAAACCATAGGAGAATAAGTCTGCGAACTGAGATTGAAATATGGGAGGCAACAGTAATGACAGCAGTCAATTGTGGCTTAAAGAATGACACATGGCCAAAATTGCGCTTTTTGGCCATTGACTTACTTGACTTAAGGGTCTTCCAGGAGTTCAGCGTAAAGAACGATGAGACCAAGCGCCTAGAAGTTGACCTATCGCTTGCCAGGCTCACGACTACTTCCACTGGGATGTTGGCTTGGGCGAGAAGTTTGCTGGTTTTGTTTTTCCACCAAGTGATGGAGGGGGAGGGCATCCTCTGTGTCGTTTCAATTCGCACAGAGTGGGGCCAACCGGTAATGGGGCGTCATATTGCATACAAAGGAGGTGGCCGTAGATGCAAACAGTGTGCTGGGTAAGCTGCGTCGGAAAATGAGTTTGCGAAGTGTGTGAAAGGAAGGTCTGGTTGCCAACAAATTCAGTCCAGTGAAGACCCTCGATTCTTCAAAGAATTTAGGTCTGAGCGACAGCGACGGTGCGAAGGACATACTTTGCCGCTAACCACGTCTCCGCTCCATGCAGTAGCACGGTGCTGACTGACGCGTTTTAAGTACGCATTTTAATATGGTGGTTCATATTTGGCTTTGCTAAATGCTATTCAACCTCCCAAAAACTGCTGATTCTTTGGCTATTCGAGATGTAAACTCTTTTGTGGTCGAACCATCACTCGACAGAGTGGTTACCAGGTAAGTGGAGTCTTCAACCGCGCCTATTGGTTTGCTCCTGATGTCAACTTCCTTTAGGGACGTAGGGGGCTCGATGGGCATAACTTTCTTTCTTCGGCAGTTGATTCACAGACCAGCTTTCGTGGCTTCTTCTGAAAACACACGGAGAGCTTTGGTGACCTTTTCGACGGTTTCCATGACTAGGGCTATGTCATCAGTGAAGTCAGCATCAGTAGGCCCCAGGTCTCCAAATTGAAGGCAACTTGTCGTACAAGTCATGACGTAGCCTATCATGCAGTTGAAGAGCAGCGGAGCAACCTTGCCGTATACCTGTCTTCACTAGGAATGTAGGGCTGCGTCTCCCATTAACTTCCTCATAGCTCTCTTTACCATCATATTTGAAAAAGTAGAAAAAGTTACGGTGTAGGCCTATAGTTCTCAGTATCAGCCAGAACGAATGGCGAAAATTCTACGTATCCAAATTAACAATATAAATTATTTAAATTAAGTATGAAACATATATGCTGTAATCAAGATTTTTTCCAGCTTCGGTTGCTACTGACACATGTCTTTGATCCAGGCATGGGGACAGCCAAGGCGAAGCCAGGATACAATAGCCCCCCCCCCTCCCCGAGAATAAAAGAGGGAAAATGTATCAAAAGACCGAAGCAAGAAATACCACTTTAATCCTGGTAGGACAGAAACTCCCGATAGTAATTGCCCTTCCCCCCCCCCACTGGGAAAATTTTCTGGTGATCCACTTGGAACCAAGCTGTCTGATAATGAGCTGTTTGATCGAGACCTCTCTTAACATTTGTTCCTTCGCGAATGAATTCAGAAGTTTCTATCATTACAAGGTGTTTCTGTCTCTGTCCTTAAACCTTGTTTTCGGTTATATAATCAATTACAAAGCTTTCGGCTTTACTTATATCGTAGAATCACAATCATCTTACATTGGTGGCAACTTCGAGTCTTTCTGCAACAGAGGCAAGACATGGAAACGAAAGTCTAACAGAACATTTAATTTTATGGCAACAAATACCCATATATGTTTCTCCAAATGCGAAACATAGATGGAGCAATTGGACCAGTGGGTGGATCAAGAGAGAAACTATTTAATATCAGAGGTGCAAACCTTCTGGCACAATTCTGTCACGGCCATGGGTCTCTTTTTTACGGTGAAAAAAATCTATAATTCCAACGAACTTGCCGATTAACAGGCCAGTTGGAAAACTATGCTTTTCAAAGTAGCTATAAATGATTATTCTGGTCTTGAAAACCTACGTCTTCAGAGTCAAATCTTTAGAGTGGTGGGATCGGAGTTTAGAAGTGTTCATATTTTTTTTCAATATACTATTAGACAGTGCCCTAATATTCAGATTTTTTAAATATAGGGGCTTCGTTAATGACTTAAATCTAGGGATACAATTGATGGCTAATTTTTTAAAAAAAAATTAGGACAGAACTGTTGATTATAGACTCAATTAAGATTAGACTTTTGAAATGATTATTTTTTAGAAAGAGTCTGGAAGAATGAGGGCTGGAAAGATAGAGATAAATCAACCTAGGCTGAAAATTTAATTATTATCAAGACGAATTTCTAAATATCACAGACAGTCTCTGATGTGCTATGGATCCACAACATAAAAGTGTTATAACAAAGGTTATCAATAATCTGTTATATTACTGAATAAAGTAAATTTTGTTTTGTTTAAATTAAAGGTCAAATTAATTAATAAATGAAAAAAATTTCTCTAATAATGCATGCAACATAGGCCTTGAGAGCTCACCTCCCATATTTTGTCTTGAAACTCGTGCTTTGCATTCTTCTTCCATACAGAATAAAGAGAGATCATCCAAACACAAATACACAGAAATCCGAAACTAATGGTTGCATTCCTTCTCATGTTTTCATTAAGACAAAATATTAAAACTTCAAAAAGACACTGGCATCACCTAGAAAAAAGAAAGGACGATGTTTTGACTTGAAATCTGATTTGGGTTAGGTTATTAGTTGTCATAGGAGATAATTCTCAGAGACTTGAAAGAAGCTGAACTGGTTTTCCTATAGTGGGCAGGATATGAAACAATCACCTGTTGGGCTGTCTCAAAAACAATGGACACAATAACATGAGTCTATGCCCTCTTTAAATTTAGAGAAGAAAAATTTTGCTTGGAATCTGCACTAAGTCCTAGAAACAACCTTGTATACTCCTAAGGTGTGGAAAAGGAGAACTTTACCGAGCTTATATCTTTTTTAAAGTTGACACAGATTATCTTTACACAATTTTTCAGGCCGTAAAAGTAGGCAAGGGGGAGAAGTAAGAAATATAATACCCCTCCCTTAGACAAAATTTGGGCCTATGATCCATTCCTAGGAGTTTTATTCAGACACTACTTTCATTTTCTAAATTAGTAAGAAGCCACTCTTCTGCATTTTACTCCTTTTTCTTAACAACCCTAGTCTTGAAGCACACAGTCTGTGAATTCAAAGTCTGTGAGGCAAAATTTACTTTCCCGAAGATCAATAGTAACACAAAACTCTACTAAACCAACCTAATAAGATATACCATATCATTTTTGCTCACAAGCCAAACTCCAATTGCTAAATGAATCAGACCGCAATAACCTTTTTGCAGCCATCTTTTATTAGTGTTCCCCTTACTCTACCTATAAGATCTAAAATTATAAACCTATTCTAGAATCTAAAAATTATAAAATCGTTCCTCAAGTTTTTGATATTTATTTTCTCATCAACCATCTGTGCATTGTTTCTTGGCATCAGTCATACTCTAGAGCAGTAGTTCTTAAAATGAGTTCTACCGAATCCTAGGGATTTGGTGAGTCTGTCTTGCAGGTTTAGTAGAAGTCAAAACCAATTTTCCCTCATCATCTCTAAATCTACTAGTTTTTCAGAAATATTCTGTCTGGTAATAAGAAAGATTGTATTTGGTAAGCAACTCAAAAATTTGCACGGTCTTATTAAATAAAAATCTAATACAAAGTTTTATAACGTTTTGAACACTCATTGACATTTATCAAAACACACACCTAACACATGGTTTGTGATGAAACACCCAACTTACATATCATTGGCTGCAGGTGATCATGCAACATAACTTGGTCTATCTGTAAAGCAGGGATTTTTTGCACCTAATAGTTTGTTTTTTTTTACATTAGAAATTTCACTGTGGCGATGGTATGTTGTGCGATATGTTTTCTTCCTTTATATTTTAATCCCTTCTTACTAAATATGGAAGCTAAAAAGTTGTTGGATAAATACGTAAAATATGGGCTCAAATGTGTAACAGAATATGAATAGTCATCGTCCTAACTGCATGATTTGCAATGCCAAGCTCAGCAATTCTAGTCTAGAGCTAGCAAAACTAAAAGGACATTTCTTTAAGCTACATGGAGATGGAAAATACAAGAAAACAACACTTGTCGAATTCAAGGAGGAGAAAACAAGATTCAGTAAAAAAAAAAGACCGCTCTGCCTGTTCTCCGGATTGTATCCATCAACAAACCAATCCTCAAAGATTTATACAAAGGAAGAATTATGATTTTGTAAACTTCTTAAAACAACAACTAAGTCAGTGGATGTGAACAAACTAGTGGATAACTTCTTCAGAGCATTATACAAAGCTGCTTACCTGATTGTAATTGCGAATTGCCAATTCGGCTCTATAGAGCTTGTGATAGACTTTTGAAAATAAATATTATCTTATCTTATCTTATTATAAAGTAGGGTAAACCACACACCTTTTGTAAAACACATCTAAAACCAGACGCATTGAAGATAACGAAAATTATGTTGAGAAAAGTGGCTGAAGTTAACTTATCCAGAATTCTTATTTCAAATAACACCGTAAGGAACATAATAGAGGAAATGAGCAAAGACACCTTGGCTCAGGTAGTTGCCTATTTGATTTCAAGCCTGGTAAAATTCAGTTTTCGATTTACAAGACCAAACATGTTTCGAATCTAAGCCAGCTCACAGAATTCGTGCTCTATGTGAATTACGATGTTATATAGGAAGAATTATGACTTTGTTAGTCTCTTAAAACAATAACTAAGGCAGCTAATGTGAATAAACTAGCGGATAACTTCTTCAGACACAACAATATTTCATGGGATATGGATTCTGCTGTCTGTAGGCTACAGACAGAGCTACAGCCATGCTGGGAAGAAAAACTGGTTTTGCTATGCTAATGAAAGCTGATGCATCACACATCATTTTTATACATTATATTATGCACAGGAATGCAATGATAACAAAAACCTTGCATCAAAAACTGGCAAAATCTTAAAAATTGCATTAAAACAAGTAAACTATGTATAAAAAGAAAATGCTCCAAAGCACTGCATATTCAGGGAGCTGTGGAGATAAATGGGTTCTAAATCTGAGAAACTTCTGTATCATTCTATGTTTATCCCAAAGACAGGTGCTGGATGGTGTTTGCCATGCATGTGGAATTAGTTCTGTTTTTGACTAGCAGCAACAATGTCATGAAGATTGCTTCAAGATTATTAGTTTCTTCTTATTTTGTTATGCTTGACTGATGTCTTTGCAGCTCTTAATTATCTCTATGAACAGATGTAGGACAGTAAAGTCAACATAATTGAAGTGGAAGAAAACCTCCAGGCTTTTCAAAAAAAGCTACCATTATAGGAACAGAAAGTGATAATCTCCAAAGTTTCCAATGCTAGATGACTGTGTGAGTAATAGCAAAGATTTATCTGGAATGGAGAGATTCTCCGACCACAGAACTAAAACAAGCATTTGCCATGTAATTAGATGAGCTTGCAAAGTCTTTTAATAGATACTTCCCTACAAGTCATATCCAGCACAGGTCAGACAACTGTTCAGGCTTAGCACTGCAACAGAAGATGTCAATAATGAACCCCTTGAAATACAGCAGAGCCAAGTTCAACAGCAACTCTTCAGAACAACAACGCTCTCAGCATCTATCATTGACAATGGTAAAGTTCCATGTTATTGCATTGACCTTGTCAAACATCTGACTGCATTAACAAATTTGAAGAGATGAAAGCTGAAAATCAAATGCTACTATCAGAGAGAGAATTTCTAAAAGGAGACGGCAATCAGTTTACCCTTTGTTTGCAGAATATACCTGCTCTGAGTAGTCATAATTAATCTGCAACAGCCCCCAAGGATCGAAAGTAGCTGTTCTTTTATTCCTTGCCGTCATCAACCCAATCCTAGCAAAAAATTTTCAGTTTGTGACTACTTGTCTGCACCACTGGCGTACACAACCTACATCAGCGACATCAGCTACATCTATCCTCGAGCATTGCTGTCCTGTTTTGGGTTACAAAAGTCAAAACACTCAAGAACTTAGATGTCAGCAGAAATAGAAGATGTTTAAGAACGTACTATTAAAATAATACTTCTACCCTGTTATAGCAACTATGAAACTGCTCTTGAACTCTGAATTTGCCCACATTATTTGCTCAGAGACATGATTTAATAATGAAATCTGAAAAAAACGCTATTAGCAAACGAGAAGCACCGATCTAAAACCCATAAATTGGTCTAGGAGAAATTCAAACTTTTCTTATGATAAGGTAACTGGGATACCATATCTGAGAATGATTGGAGGTTTTTCTTTTCCCCCACAAAATTACAAGCCTGAGAAAACTGCCTGATTTTCAAAAAAGGGGAAAACACCTCCAAAATTGCACCATCAGGTTCAGCATATAAGAGTACCGTACTGTAGCAGCTTCAAGCTCCTATAAGCGAAAATGTGGAATTTTGTTTTTTTCTGCCAGAAAAAATCACTGATGAGTGTTTATTTGTTTTGTTTTCCAGGTGTGATCATATCAAAGTCAGGGTCCTAAAAGATCAGGAGAGGGTGCATGTGAACAGAAACTGAAAGTTCTAGTGCCTCTTTTTGAGTGACCAAAAAGATTGGAGGGCAACTATCCAAACTCCCATGCCACCTTTTTCCCCAAAGTCATCATATCAACATTTTTAGATTGCCATTTTCTTTAGGATAGTTGAAAGATTCAATAACTATCCCTTTAGGGGTTATATGCCCCCACACCCCATGAGAAAAAGGCAGTAAGTTATTAAATTTGCCCATTGCTTGCGTATAGTTTTCTTTATTGGGATGTATAAATACATTTTTGGGAGGGGGGATTTTGTGCTTGACGTGTCTCTACAGGGAGAATTTTCCGTGGGAGGGGTGAACTGTCCAGGGGAAATTTTACACTGGCAAGATTTGACAGAATTCCTATACGAAGTTCTTTTTATTTGTCTTACTTTCTCTATGCCGACTCAACTTTCCATGTGGAAATGTTCTGGGGGAATTGTCTGGGGAAAATTTTCAGCGGGTTTGGATTTCCAGGGGAAATTTTCAAGGAAGGAGGATTTCTGGAGTGGTTTGTAAAAACAAATTAGAAATTGAAGTTTATTCAAATGAAAGTATATTAAGGATATTTTTAAGGCTATATCGTCCACAAGAAATTTTATAGGGGGGGGAGGATTTTCAGCAAGGATTGAATTGTCTGGAAGGAATTTTACGGGGGGAGGGGTGTTACATGGGGGAAACTTTACTTGGAGGAGTTTTCCGAGAGGAGAGGGAATTTTTCATAAAGAGTGAGCCAGATTCACCTACATTATTTGAAAAACGATCAGAAATTAAATAAAAAAAAACAAGTTTTTTCAACTGAAAGTAATAAGCAGAATTAAAACTCAAAATGAAAAGAAACTATTCCATATATGAAGGGGTCACCCCAACTCCTCAATACCTTGCTCTTTACGCTAAAGCTTGACTATTTGTCCCATTTTTTTAAGAACGACTCCTGGAACACAAAGGCCGTTTATTTAGAATATGAAGTTGTTTTTTAATTGCTAAAAACTTTAGCATGAATAGCAAGGCATTGAGGAGGGGGGCAAACCCTGGGGAATAATTTCTATGTGTTTTGAGTTTTAGTAACCAACATAATGGAGGGCTGATAAAATTGGTTAATCATAATTGAAAGGTCCAATAAATGTACCTATGGGGATAACAAGAGCCCAGCCCCGCAGACCCTAGGGAAAGGGCTGTAAGTTTTGCAATTTGTTTGTTGTTTACAGATAGTATTTGATATTGTTTTTTGTTGTTTTTTTTTCAACAAAGAACAAACGGTTATATTGAAAGATATAAAGACATTACCTACAAACCTGAAGCTAATAAACTTGTATGAGTAAACATCACCCTTTACAAAACCCCACATACACAATCACTACCCTCGACAATACCCCCCAATCAACATTTAGCTCACCAACTGTCAAAAAAGCAAGAAGTAAAGCTTCCCACACCTAAGGGCCAACATGTCTTATAGAAAAAGGGATAGTTTTGTTTTAGCCTGAGGTCACCAAACTAGTCGGTTAATCATGGAAATTAACACCACGTGTTCACTAGAACTCTCAGGTAACAACGCGGGTGTAAATTTAAAAATGAAAACAACATTATAAAACAAAATAGACCAGCAATTGGCAATATTTTCACTCCATCATATCTATGTTGAACAAACTCCATGGTTACCTCCCGTTAAAACACAGAGGGCACTATATTGTATAATCTTGTAAGGGGATGAAAGTGTTGTAAAAAACATACTTGAACACGCAAGACAGCTACATAGAAGATATCAGTGAACAAAAGACAAATAGAGTAATCCGATAATATCTTTAGAAAAAAGTGCTCAAGTTTCCTCATCATCCCAACATTTCTTGCAACCTTGCTACAAACACATAGTGTCCTAGAAGCTAAGGTACTTGTCAACAATAAAGATACTCAGTCGAAATATCTTAAGGCAACATATTTTCCCTGAACTGTGTTTTTTTAGTCCAAGATAGTAATTGCTACTTCTACCGTAGATTACATTACAGAATGGGATTTGGTGTGGTTTAGCTAATTTGTTAATCTTCTCTCTATTTTTAATGTTTAACATGCCAGTTTAAAGATTCTGCATAAGCATTTCCTGGCTTTTCGCTGCAACAGTAAAATGCATGTCGTCAGCAAAATAAGGAAAAATAGTTCTGATGCTTCGCAGTCCTTTGATAGTATTTCGCAGGTCTTCTATATATATAAGAAACAAAAGGAGTTCTAAAACAGACCCCTGAGGAACATCGAATGTGACACTTTCAACTTCCAGTTTGATTTCACCAGCACTGACGAACCGTTTTTGATCTTAAAGAAACGATTCCAAAAGACCAAAAAATAAAAAATCGACAAAAACCACAATTCCTCAGCTTCACCAAAAGTATTCCATGGTCCACTGCATCAGAGGCATTTTCACATTGTCAAAAAAAACAAAACAGAAGCAACTTTTCACTCTTGGTCCAGAGCACTGTTCACAAAAAGTGCGAGAAAAAGAATAGCTTGATCCGTTGACATTGTTTTCTGGAATTCAAACTGGGTTTTACAAAAATACTGTTTATTCTCAAGAAAATCAACAATCTATCAATAACCAATTTTTCAAATTTTCTAGATAAAACTGGCAGCAATGAAATAGGCCTATAATCAATCAGTAAATTCCTATCTCCACCTTAAAAAATGGAACAATCCCAGCAATCTTGATAAAATCAGGAAAAACACCAAATTTTAGACAAATATTAAATAAAATCAAAACCTGGTCACATATTTCCAAGAAAATATACTTAAGTACACGTAATGAAAGAAAGTCAGCACATGAAGCATGATTTCTTACATTCCATATTGTGGTACACAATTCACTAGCAGTCTCTGGTTTCAGATAACCAGATACACCACTTTCCTTGGGTCCTCAGAAAACGTTGTCATAAAGTTTGCAATCTGTACACCAACAATAGAAAATAGTCACATACTTTCTACAGCTGAAACATCAGCATTAAAGCTTTCATGTAAAATTTAGCTCTTGGAAAGGCTTACAACTGACTGAATTACTATCCACATTACCTGGGATAACCAAGACTTTCCTTCACTTGAAAATCACTAGTTTCTAAGAAATCAAGTTAGAATAAATACATTCATATTTTGCAGGGCAGTTTTCTGCAAGGGGGAGGGATTTCCTGGGGGGAGGAAATTTTCTGGAAAGGATTTCTTGAAATTCATTTACAGTTCTCTTTTTATTTGTTTTTCTTTCTCTTTGGATGCACAGGCTGAGTGGCTGCAAAAGCAGCCACTCAGCCTGGGCGACGTCTGAGCTTGCTCCAATTGCAATCTCGCATGCCACAGCCGCTATGTCTGCAATGCTTCTTGAATACTTCATGTTGATTGGACTCAAAAAGCGCAAAGCCTCTAGAAAACCATCTTTTCCAGAGGATATTTGTTCTAAATATGGCGAATGCCTGCAAAAAAATGTTTTCGCACATTGACATAGAAAATGGCCTTGTCTTTCAGTGTTGCTTTCTCACGGAGAGATCGTTCTATATTTTCTGAAACTATGGGCTTTTCTGCGAATTTTTCAGCAAGGTTCAAAATTTCTAATGAGAAATTTTCAATCTTGGTCATGAAATCTGGAGTAAAGACCCATCCACAAAGCGTTAGAACTAGTCTTTTGATCTCTGAGTTCAGAACATGAATGAGAGGCTCTTCTTTCTGGAACAGTTGGGTGAAACTTATGAATAGTTCTGCTGAGGCTAGAACAAACTCAAGTTGGGCCTTCATTGTTGCACTTCTGATATAAGCCACAATTTTCAGAAATTTGAGAGTGGACAGAAGTTTCAGACGAGCAAGGGCACGTCCAATTGTCAGCCAGCAGCTTAGACATGCTATATGAAAGCATTCTCTGGCACTCTTACTTTCTTTTGGCACTTTCAATAGTCTTCACAATATGAAGGCCAGCCGTCAAAAAATGAATGCACAAGAATAACAAAGTCGGAACTTTCTTCTCTGAACACCTGAAGACCTTTCAAGAAAGCGTTATGGATTATATGGATGTTTCAAGTATCAATATTCACCATTCCCTTTCCTGTCACTTTCTTCTTTATTATCATTGAAATTATTCCAAATACTTTTGTTGACATTTGGTCCATCACTTCCAAGCGTGATCAGTTTTTCAAGTGGCAGCTGATTCTGCTCAATGGCTGACATAATCTTCCTACACAGATCATCACTTGTCGCGTGGCTCATAAAACTTGTGCATAAAAGTCTGCTCTGGATTTCGTTTCCATATGAGGACCAATATCAAACACATATCTGTAACTCTTTCATACCTGCGTTGTTGGTTGTCATGTCATATTCTAGTACATGATATGACTGAATGTCCTTCACAAGCATTTTCTTACAGTAAGGATGCAGCGCATTGGTGATCAGATACATGAGTTTCTTTGCACATAGGGGCATTTTGTTGGAGACCTTACCAGGGAACATTGCATGGAAGGTTGTGACAATATGGTCTGAAGAGTTAGAAGACATGGAACTCTGTACTGTCTGAAGTGCCCATATTAACTCAGCTTTATAAGTGGCATCACACTCACTAAACATGTTTGTACCAACTAATGGTTTATCCTTGGTTGTTTCATCAACTCCAGATTTTCCATTCAGGTGAAGCTATAGTGGATGTAGTTAAGCAGTAACTGCGGCTTTGTGTCCTGCAGATTGCACATGTTGGTTAACCCCTGAGCAACCCCAGCTGTGCAACCAAAATTTTTCAAGCAGAGTTTACAAAAGAACGAGTACTGGTTGTTCCCAGTCTTACACCATTCACCAATCTTTCTATAGCTGCAATCCGTCTTAGCAAGCCATGAACTATTAAACTTGGTAGGCCCCAAACTGAATTACCAAGCATCACCTACAAAATAGCATCCCAAGATTAAAAGACCATAAAAAGAAAAAATATGGATATGTCCAAAACTGGGCTGTATTTGCATCAGCCTTTAAAATAGCCTTCAGGCAGGAAACACATAAGTTGCAAGAACTCTAGTCTCATTAAGCAGATACTGCTAGCCTGTATACTGATCTTTGCTCATTTTGGACAGGCCCAAAATGACAAAAAAAAACATAGGCTACAAAGTCAACACAACAGCATAGCCCAGGCAGAAGCAGCTTACTAAGCCCAGTACAAAACATTAGTGAAGTTCAAACAGCTCAACAGTTGTAATTAATTATCAATCTACACCAAAAGACTGCATGGTCTACAACAGAGTCAAAAGCAAAAAGAAAAGCACATCTTGGCTTACTTAAAGAGAAGTGAAAATTGCAAATCATGAGCAATGTTCTTAGTGCTCTTCAGCCAAAAATATAGGAATAATAGGATTTTAGCCAAAATATAGGCATTTTATAGGATTGCATTAGAATATAGGGATTTATTGGAATTTATAGGCGAGTCTGAATGCTGATATATATATATATATATATATATATATATATATATATATATATATATATATATATATATATATATATATATATATATATATATATATATATATATATATATATATATATATATATATATATATATATATATATATATATATATATATATATATATATATATATATATATATATATATATATATATATATATATATATATATGACTATGATGATTGCAAGGTCTTAGGACAGGCCCAAATTAGCCCTAGTGAATCAACAATGCAAGAAGATTTAGATGAACTATGTAGTTGGTTATCTGAGTGGGATTTGCTGTTCAATGTATCAAAGTTCAAAGTCCTGCATCTTGGACATGACAACCTTACCATATTGGAGATGATGCACTTGAAGCTGAAAGTGAGCAGAAGGACCTGGGGGTTATTTTCAAGGCCAAATTCAAGTTCCACAGCCACACATGAGCTCAATTTACTAAAGAAAACCAAACTCTAGGGCTCATGAAACAAATATTTACCACCAGGAAGATATGTGTGGTCAAGAAGCTGTACAAAGCTATTATACATCCATACCTGGAATTTGGAATGACCCTAAGTGTCTCCACATTATAAAATGATGTTAAAGCACACAAGAGTGTCCAAAGACAAGCAACAAAGCTTATACCAGCTTTGCAAGACAAGCCATATGATGAATGCCTTGTATCCCTCAAACTTTCCACCATAGTCTATTGAAGGAAAAGAGGAGAAGCAATTGCTAGTTGTAAACTGCTAAAAACAGTCTCTCAAGTCAACTTTTCTCCTCATCCCTCTCATATACAAGAGGTCACACAAAGAAGCTGAAAGTTCCTCATCACCATCAACATTAGCACCAGCACTTCTTCTCTGTACATCCTGTCCCTAACTAGAACAGCCACTCTGAAGCCACCATCCAGTCCCAAAGCAAAGATGTGTTCAAGAAAGGAGTTAATCAGGACTGGGCAAATGCAGAATGTAGGCTAACCTGGGATGCCAAACCATAGTCACATCCCACCACCAGCAAGATGTTCCACAGGAGACTCATCACAACCTTATCTTGCTGGACTTGCAGCTTAAGGTAAAACTGTACAGTGAGAAAAACTGTTATTTAATCTGCTTCAGGAATGATAAATATTATGGTGATTAATCTTATAAGTGAAATGTTTTTTTTCAAAAAAGTTTTGCAGGAATTTTTAAACAAGCCCCATTCCCCTCAAAAATTGCATCACAGCAAAACAAAGAGTAAACCTCTGTTGAAAATCCTAAACAAGAAAATTAAAGGGTTCATTATGTACAACAAGGAAAATCATATTATTAAATGGGTACCATTGATCTCTTTTTTTAATTTGTTCTACTTATGTTTTATATAGCAAGGCACTGAAATGTCAAAAGAGTTGTTGATGTGCTTATTTTCTTCCTACCTAAATTACATGAAAAGCATAAATTTACTGACTGTTACAGTATAAGCTTTGAATTGGGGATATTGAGAAGGAAACAGGTTAAGAATAACAATTTAAGAGAGCATATAGGCTATTCAAGTCACTTCCACTATACTTTATCCCTAGCCCCTATTGTACAAATATATGGCCTAAACTATATGTTTCCAATGTACTTTGCAATGTGTCACTCTTGTTTCAACCTGTTGTAGCTTACCCAAAAATTCAACCAACATTGACAAAATCAAAGAAAAGAAAAACATGTGGGAATTGCCAACTATAATTTTTATACATATTATAAAGCAAGAATTGTTTCCTTCTCAATAGCCCTAATTCTAGGCTTATACTGCTATTGGCAAACCACTTTTAGCCTAGGCTAATTGCTTGATATGTTCCTTTTTGAAGCTTCAAACCAATATATTTACTGAGGTTTTTGCTGACATGAATGAAGCAAGTTTTAGACTGGAAGCCAGATTGCAGCTCAAAGATGGTGAAAATAGCCTAGGCCTACAGCATTAGGCTGCCTAAATTAAAATACACCATAGCTCAAAAAAATATTAATTCAGCCTGGGCTGGTTCCTGGATAGGCTTTCCCTAGCTTAGATCTAGCTCAAATCCCGGAAACTACCTTACCAGAATCTGCTATCTATAAAAGGCAAGCCTACATAGGGCTATTGCCTAAACTTGATACTTAAGTAGGAATTAAAATAACTTTCACATGTCCTAATTCTGGCTACATATAATCTGTGTATGACCTACTTTCATAAGACCTGTTAACCCATGTTGCTTTGCAAAGACAGAAAGAAGTCATCACATCCAGGCTACTAGTTTAGCCTAATTAGTAGTTATTGAAGGAAAAATTTACCTTTTTTAGATACTTTTGTATATTCTACCGAGATATTTCCGAAAAAATATATAAATGATTGTAGAGACAAATACACACGGCTTTTGCCCTCTACAATACGCCTATAAGCAATTAGGGCTGTCATCAACTAAATCGCATGTTTCATCGTTTGAAAACATTGCTCATAAAGTCGAAAAGGAAAAACTGTATGATAGATGGCTATCTGAGCAGAGTTACCAAAGTGGTTTGGTTTCATATCGCCATTTTTTTTTTTTTTACTTGTAACACAAATCACTGAACATGAGAGTGTAAAATGGTCTATGATTGCTCCGGTATAAAGAAAAGACTAATTAGAATCAACTAAATATTTTGCTTGCTTGCTTAGGCAGTATGGAATCAGGCAAAGGATCTCCGCTCAAATTTTCCAAAAAAGGAATTTTTAGCTTACCCATTGAACTTCTTTTACCTATTTATCCACCGAGTGGTCCTAGAATTTCGCGAGAGGGCTCATTCTAACAGAAATTAAAACTTCTAGTACCCTTTCTAAGTTACGAAAAAAATTGGATGGCAACTAGGCCCCCTCCCAAGCTCATTTTTCCCCAAAGTCACCGGATCAAAATTTTGAGATAGCTATTTTGTTCAGCAAAGTCGAAAAATCCAATAACTATGTCCTTGAGGACGATTAAATCCCCCACAGTCCCCGGGGGAAGGGATTCAAATTATAGACTTTGCCCATTGTTTACATATAGTATTAATTATTGGGAAGTACATTGACGTTTCCAGGGGGAATTTTTCTGGTGGTGGGAGAGGGGGCTATGTGAAAGGATCTTTCCATAGAGGAATTTATCTTGGAGGAAGATAATTTCCATCGAGAGGGCGCTGGATTTTCCAGTGTTATTTTAATAAACAATAACAAATTAAACAAAAAAACAAGTTTGTTCAACTGGGAGCAAAGAGGAACATTAAAACTTCAAACAAACAGAAATTATTACGTATATGAGGGATTCCTCCCCTCCTCAACACCTCACTATTCGCAATAAAGTAATTTTAGTAATTTCAAACGAGCTATTTATTCTAATTAAATGGCCTTTGTGATTCAGGGAGTCATTCTTAAAGAATTAGAACAGAATTGGAACTTAAGTGTAAAGAGAGATGTATTGACGAAGGGGCGAAGTCCTTCATAAGCGTAAGAAAATATACGAATATAAAAGTTCGTTACGTAAGTTAATTTGTAAATTACGTGTATTTATTACTAATAAAAATGTTTGTAAATAAAATAAAAGCTTTAGTGGCCTTTTTAAGTAACCAAAAACAATTGGAAGGTAACTAAGCCGTCTCCCATGCCCCTTTTTTCTTAAAATCGTCCGATCAAAATTTTAAAAAGTCATTAGCCGAAAAAAGTAAAATTAATATGTAAACTTCGTTTTAATAATTCATATACAGTGAGCCAAAATCAAAACCTGCATTAATTCAAAAACTTTCAGTAATTAAATTTCAAAGAATAATTTTTTCAACTGAAAGTAAGGAGCAACATTACAACTTAAAACGAACAGAGATAATTACGTATATGAGAGGGTTTGTTCCCATCTCGATGCCCCGCTCTTTAGGCTGAAGTATTTTTTGTAATCTCAAAAGAGCTATTTATTCTAATTAAGCCTTAGACTATGTAGTATCATATTGTTGCATATTATCTACTAAGGTGTGGGCCCATAAATTCTCTTTTGGAAAAAAAGGCTAACTAAGCCCAGAAAAAAGGTCTCTAGGACCATGTTTTGAAAAAAGGGTTTTCACATGACATGAAGGAACATTAAGTAAATTTTGATGTAACCAATAACCTCCCTTCAGTGGAAGGAATTAATCTTATATTAAATAAAAAAAGCAAGTTTTCTAACTGAAAGTAAGGAGGAACATTAAAATTTAAAACGAACAGAAATTATTCTGTATTGAAAAGGGGATGTCCCTTCCTCAAAGCCCTGCACTTTACGCTAAAGATTGACTCTTGCTCACAACTCTACTTTTTAAAACAATAAAAAACTTTATCGTAAAGAGCAGGACGTTGAGGAGAGGATAGCCCCTTGCATATACAGAATAATTTCTGTCCATTTTAAGTTTTAATGTCCCTCCTTACTTTCAATATAAAAAAGCGTTTTTTTATTTAATTTCTCAATGTTTTTGAATTAATACTGCTTTTGATTTGGGCTTACTGTACATGAATAATTAAAAGACAATTTGGATATTAATTTTACTTTATTTGGCTAAATGGCTTTCTCAAAGTTTTGATCTGACGATTTTGAAAAAAAGGGTGGAGGAGGGGGCTTAGTCGCCCTTCAATTTTTTGGTTATTTATAAAGGCCACTAGAGCCTTTAATTTTATTTCCGAACGTTTTCATTAGTAATAAATATACGTAACTTACAAATTAGCTTACGTAACGAACTTGCATATTCCTATATTCGCCCCCTCGTCAACACCTTACTCTTTACACTTAAGTTCAAATTTTGTTCCAATTCCTTAGGGATTACTCCTGTATCACAAAGGCCGTTTAATTAGAATATATAGCTCTTTTGAAATTACTAAAATACTTTAGCCCAAAGATCGTGGCATTGAGGTGGGAACGAAACCCCTGATATACGTAATAATTTTTGTTCGTTTTAGTTAGGTGGTCTCAATTGAAAAGGCCTCACTTACTGAAACAGAAGAAGAAGGACTCCTAAATATTAGAGGATTTGCTTTAAATGTTTTGAGGTTTAGGTATTATGTTTGCTGTTTCTTTATTCCGAGAAAGCTAGGCTAATCATCAATACAAATAATTGCTCTAAGGGTTAATGTGTACAAGATACCATAACTGATAGGCCTATAGTCTAGGGACAAAATGAATGCACTAGGCCTACTTGATCTGTTTTTGTCTTCAAGTAGGCCTATTGTATGCCAATCACTACAATCAAATCCCCCTTCTAGTGATTCCTTACATAGCCCAACAATTATTCAAAAAGACTAAAACAATAAATAGGCCTATTCACTTTCTAATTTAATAATCAGGAGGAGCTTTTGTCTATCTAGGGAAGCAGCTGACTAAGATGAGCAAAAATTTCAGGAATAAATCTAGAGCCTCAGTGTTCTCCTGGGAAGGTATTTTAAAATAGCTGCCTCCACCCTTCCCCTTCTTAAGGGCACTGTCCTTTAATAATCTCTTACAATTGCATTTTAAAGGCTTAAAGAGGAACCTCAGAACACAGATCTATTGCTGTACAAAACTTTAAGACACTTCTGGCAATTAAGTTCTTTATAGCACAGATTTATAACAGCCTAGTTTAAAGATTTATAACCTTGAATTCTTCACTTTAAGAGAAAAGCCTAGTAATTATATATACAATTCCATAACTGACACAATGGCAGGACAATTACCTTAAATTACCTTAAATCGCAGCTTGGAGCAATATAAAGATTTTTTCTTGCAGAAACTCCAGAGCTGATAACACATGACACATAGTTGAATACATATGCTTGACTAGTGGTTTGATGTTGCTGATTTGAGTGCTTCCCAGTTATACTTCCATTCTTTTTTTTACCATTTGTTGTCAAGATGGTTCTTAAAGCTGTCTGTGGTTTGGGCAGCAATGGTATCTGGCAGTAATTTGTTCCAGAGGTTGGCAACACGGTTGGTAAGAAAATGGGTGCATTGCCGCTTTGAGGAGAAATGCATGGATAACTTCAAGTTATGTCCCCTTGTACAAGAATCCTGAGATGCCAGAGGAAGAAGACCAGGAACTGCCTTTGAATTAATAAGTTTATGAACCAGAATGGCATCACCCTGTCTTCTTCTATAAACCAGACTTGGGAGTTTCAGCTTGCATAGCCTTGTAGGGTAAGGGAGCTTATGCAGTCCAATCACCATCTTAGTAGCTCTTTTCTGGACATCTTCAAGAATTTTAGCATCTTTTTTGAAAAAGGGGGATGCAAGGACCATGCCTGTCTCAAGCCTTGGCCAAACAAGTCCCTTATACAAAAGGCTCAGAATTTTAGGAGAATGGGAGGAAATTGTTCTTTTTATGAGCCCTAGTGATGAGCTAGCTGATGCTGCTGCCTTCTTTGCATGAGTGCTAAATTTAAGATCATTGTCAACAATTACTCCTAGGTCACATTCTTCCAACACTGGAGAAAGAAGCTGACCGTAAAGAGAGTAAGTTGTATTGATATTCTTGTGCCTTAAGTGTAAAACATGACATTTTGACACATTGAAAGTGAGTAGCCAAGATTTTGCCCACACACTAAGGAGATAAAGGTCATTTTGAAGTTGGGAAGTATCTTCAAGAGTGCTAGCTGGACCATTTACCTTAGAATCATAAGCATATAATGTCATCCTGCTTTTAAGTGCTAGAAGAGCATCAAGCCAAAACATCACTTGAATCTTTTCTTATGACCTCTCTAAATAGGCCTATTATCAGTTTACTGGCATATGCCCTTGCCCTCTTATTATAAAGCAAGAATGTCAGTTTTTTAGAGTTTTCTTCAGCTTTTATGTATGTTTTGTGCTAAATAGAGCATTGGGGGGGGGCATTTTCAAGAAAATTGATTATTATAGATCAGAGAGCACAAACAAAAAAGAATTGAGTAGTGTGTAATAACTGACATTGTCCCTATGTCAGTTATATAATCTTGTATCACCAAAACCCTGATATAGCTTAAGTTCCTGGTGGGATTACAAGAATTAGAATTTCAAAAGCTGGAGCCAGCAAAAAATTTCATTGTAGGCCTATTGCATGTGTGAATAAATGTTTGTTCTTTTTTATATGAGTTCACTTACAACTTCTAGATTGCTAGTCCTAGGTAAAAATGTCATCATTTTTTTTTTAGCTACCACTTTTATCTGCTAGGCATAATTATCAAAACATGGCAAGCTTATGGAAAGAAGATAAGGGTTTTTGCAATATTTATTTTATAGCCACATAATTCTTGAACCTTATAAGGTTAAGCAAAGGTACTTTAAGGCTCAAAACAATTTTTATTATGCCTAATTTAAGCTTTAGATTTATTTCTGAAGATTTGACTTCCAAAAAACAAAGATTGTCTAACTTTAAGAGATCAAAAGTTGGACAGTCATTGCATAACTACATAGAGACATGTTTTCAGAAATAAAACTTTCAATACATATTACTGAACCTGGTTAATAGGTTACTATAAAGCTATTTGTTGATCTGAAGAATCATATAAATAAACTACTAATAATTCAGACCCTACATCTTTGTGTTTTTTGTTTTTTTTTTATAATTATTGCATAAACATTTAGTTTTAAATTACAATGATTTTCCCTACCCTCAAGTGTATTAAAGAGCAATGAAAGATGAACTAATTTATACAATTTTCTAATCTCTCACCCATAAACATGACTATTCTCTAACAAACAATTTATGAAACACCTTGGTTTAGTTTCTTCTCTATAAATTAAATGTATGTAGGATATCTAGGGCATCTGCTCATACAAAATCACCAATTTTCATTAAAAGGGGGTATGGTACTACCCCTCAAACTTCCCCCACAAAGGCCAAATGTAGCAAAGAGATTCAAAAAAGTAAAACAAATTTACACAAGTTTCTAATACCCTCATACTCAAAAGTGACCATCCTCTAACAACTCATTCCTACCTAAATGACCATCTCCATAGTAGACATGGAGCCAAATTTGTAGCAAGTGCATCAGATGCCAATAATAGGCATATCCACTAGCAAAAGATATCATCCCCTAATTGCCAAAGTTGACAATGGTATAAGAAGAGATTTTGAATAAATTGCCAGTTAGTCCCTAATTTTTCTAATTATTATCATATTATTGATTGGAAAAAGCATACATAACCCCTGTTTTCAAAAAGGGAAAAAGAAATTCTGCTGCAGATTACGGGCCAATGAGTATTATCTCTTCTGTTGTCAAAGTGATTGAAGGAATAGTTAATGATGCTGTTATTAAACATCTTGAAAAGAATAGCATCCTTCACCATTCTCAGCATGGTTTCTGAAGTGGTAGATCTGTTGACACAAATTTACTGCAGTCTTACAATCTTGTTACAGATCTAATAGACAAGGGAATTCCTGTTGATGTTGCCCTCTATGACGTAGCCAAAGCCTTTGATAAGGTCTGCCACAGGAGACTGATTGTCAAGTTACATGCTGCAGGAATAAACAACCAAGCTATTGGCTGGATTAAGGCATTCCTTGCTGAAACAACTCAACAGGTCATAATATTCACATCTTGTGGAATGCCAACGTATTTAAATTCATTGCCAGTCAAGAGCAGTGTGCTGCAAGGTACTTTCCTTGGCCCTACCCTTTTCTATATTTTATTAATGATGCCCCTAATGTAGTACACAATTATTTAACTTTATGTGCAGATAATTCCAAACTCGTTTGTGGTATCAGAAACCAACTTGATGCAAATGTTTTTTGACGTGATATAAATGAGCTTAATAATTGGGCAAGTACCTGGTTATTGAGCTTCAACAGATCTAAATGCCATGTCCTTCATTTTGGAGAAAAAAACTTATGTTTTAGATACACTCTCAATGACCTACCACTTGAGGCTGTTCCCAAGAATAGAGATCTGGGTGTCTTGGTTGAGGAGAAACTTAAATTTGATTCTCATACTGCTATTGCTGCTTCTTCGGCTAACCAGACCCTAGGAACAATAAAGAGAACCATCAGCAGCTGCTTGCCAGGAGTCATGACAACCCTATATAAAGCCCTGTTTGACCAAAACTTTAAGTTGGCATGACACTTGCATCCCCTTTTTACAAAAAAGACAAATCCATCCTAGAAGCAGCCCAAAGGTGAGCAACAAAATTGATTAGCAAATTTCAAACAGTCCCCTATTGTGAGCATCCTTGTTGCCACAAACTACCAAGCCTAACATATAGGTGCAAACGCGGTGATTTTATAACTGCCTTCAAACTTATCTCAACAAACATTTTCCCTGATTCATTCTTGTTTGCCATCACCTCTTCTACCAGATGTCACTCAAAGAAACTGTCTAAGACATCATGCAGATTCCACCAGAGAAAACAGTTCTTTTCAAACCAAGTCACCAGCCTTTGGAATAGACTGTCAGAATATGCTGTCTGTGCAACTTGTCTTGAAACTTTCAAATCAAGAGTGGATGTTGAATGGAGTGATGTAGAGTGGAAGTATGACTGGGCAGCCCATGAGTCTTCAACTCGTCTTTAATTCTTCATGGAGCCTACAAGAAGGAAATCTTTACATTGCTTCAAGCTGCAATTTAAAATTTAAGGTAAATGGGTTTAAACATATAACAGCATCTTATAGAGCCTAATATGTACTATGTAGCTGTCCCTAACTTTCAGAATCATATTACTGCATTGTGATGCATTTTTATTTATAGTAGCTGCATAATTGCATGGAGACAAATTTTTCTACCCTCAAATGTATCAGAAACAAAGTAAATAGAGACAAACTATTTGTCTTAGCCTGAAATGTAGATAAGGAACCAGTAATTGGTGCATTAACTAGGAAAAGTTGCAAGACCGTCATCCACAAAGATGACCATTGTAAACAGCCAAATGTTATTTTCAAGTGTCTAAGTTATCTCTAATTTTTAATCCAAATTCTTTCTTTCAATATGCTCATTAAATCTAAAATTGCTGGCTCATTGACATCTTTTAAATGTCATGTCTCATGAAATAGCTCAAAACTTGCAACATAATCTTGTTGAACTTTGTTCATACTAAAAAGCTATTTGTTGATTTTCATAATAATACTAGTAAAGAAAGATAGGCAATTTCTAAAAATAAGGTAAGGATACATCAGTCAGTAGATCTGCATAACCCTTGTCCCTGAAGATGGCCATGGTCTAACAACTGACTTTTCATTAAACTTCCCTCACTTGCCTCTAAATTCTGTTTCCCCACTTTTGTCAGCATATAAAAGTTAAATTGATTTGCAGAAGTTTCTTACATCTTAACCAATAGGATGACTGTGCCCTAACAACATGTTCTCCCTTACATGTCCTTCTCTGTAGCAGACAGAGAAGGTGCAAATTTTGTACCTTCAAATGCATCTGGAGCAAGTAATAGAAACACCAGCAAGCAAACAAGGACAGTTCCAAAAGATGACTAGGGAATAACAACCAATTGTTACTTAAAAGTTCCTGCATAGATTTTTATGGCACTTGGTATCTACCAAGTGACATTTAGCAATCACAATTTCTGTTGGTTGGTCTGTCTGTCTGCCTGTCTGTCCTGGTTTTGCTACTTTAGGCATTTCCAGGTAAGCTAGGATAGTGAAATTTGGCAAGAGTATCAGGAACCAGACCAGATCAAATTTAAAAAAAAAAATTGGGGGGAGTGGGGGACAGTTACATTGGAAAACATAGAAAAAATGAGGTATTTTTAAATTATGAATGGGTGATCAGATCTTAATGAAATTTGATGTTTGGAAGGATATCATGTCTCAGAGCTCTTATTTAAAATCCCGACCAGCATTAAGCCTCTGATTTTCCTTAAAGGAATCTATTGATTCTTGGAATTTTGCTAGAGCTCATACCGTATGAGCTCTTGGCTCTTCCAATCTTGTCACAAGTGCCATATGAGCTCTTAGCTGTCGTTTTTTCAATGTTGCATCACAACACAGGAGTTGTCATCCCCTTGACTTTTCAAAAATTATGTACATTGTGGAATGATTTTGTGCAAAGAAAAGAACATAATGTAGTCAGCTAGTCAAGGACTAATAATCATTATTTTAAAAAAAAATCTATCTTTCTTGGTTCAGAAGATGATTTTCTTGCTATGGTCCTTCTTTTCTAAATCACTACTTACAAAAGACCAATGTGAAGGCTCCATTTTCTTTTGTAATGGGACCTGGTAACTGTTCCTCATCTAAAATACTTTTTGATTTTAGTCCAATATCAGTTTGAAAGTGGCACCTGGCTGATTGCCTGCTTGAACAGAACTTTCCAATCAAAAGCCAGAAACATGGCTTGATGGAATAAAAGTGTCACTGCAGAACTTCAGCTTTTCCTCTCAACATAGACTCTGAACCTCCACATCAACTCACATGCTGTAGGCTTTGGCAGAATTATCAAAAGAAGCCATTTTTTTTGGTCCCAGGCAACAATTACAAATAAATCTCCAAAAATATGATTTTTATTTGTTAATTCAGCCCAAGGTCCATATTTCCCATAATAAATCATGAAGGTTAAGCCCTTACCACTTTTTAATAATAAAATAAAATCAGCAGATTAAGAAGCCTATTGTAGAGGTTTCAAACTCCTATCTCCAAAAATATGGAAAATTGTACTTTTTGACAGAAGAAAGATTCTAGATGTGTCTTTATTTGCCTGTTTTTATGGAACTTGGTATTTACCAAGTGACATATAGCAATCACAATTTCTGTTGGTTTGTCTGTCCTTGTTTTGCTAGTTTGGGCACTTCCAGATAAGCTAGGCTGATGAAATTTGGGAGGCGTATCAGGGACTAGACCAAAATAAATCAGAAATAGTCGTTTCCCCCGATCCAACCGTCTGGGGGGGAGTGGGGGGGACAGTAAATTTGGAAAAATTTTGAAAAATGAAGTATTTTTAACTTATGAATAGGTGATCAGATCTTAATGAAATTTGATATATTTAGAAGGACCTTGTTTCTCAGACATTGAGGGGAGTTGGAGGGGGAAATCAGAAATATTGGAAAACACTTAGAGTGCAGAGATCAGGATGAAACTTGGTGGGAAGAATAAGCACATGTCCTAGATACGTTATTGACATAACCAGACCTGATCTGCTCTCTTTGGTGGAGTTTGGGGGGATTTGCTATTTTGGGCAATTCCAGATAAGCTATTACAATGAAAGTTGACAGGCATATCAGGGATAAGTCTAGATTAAATTAGAAATAGTCTCTTCCCAGATTTGACCATCTGGGGGGACTGAGCAAACAAGATAGTAGAGAAGAATTTTATTTGCCAATAAAACAAATGATTGTTCTACTTAAGTCTGACTTGTGGTCTTGGGTTATGATTCTTGCCTAGGGTAATGAGAAGTCTCAGGTTTGAATCCTGGACTATACCAATTTTTACACGAAGAAGATCTGAAACTAGATACATGATCAATATAGCAGTCGCTGAAAGTTGGCAGGCATATCAGGGACCCAACCAAATTAAATTAGAAATAGTCGCTTTCCTGATTTGACCATCTGGGGGGGGGGGGGCGTGGAAGGATGGTTAATTTGGAAACATTAGAAAATTTTTTAACTTACAATGGGTTATCGGATCTTAATGAAATTTGATATTTAGAAGAACCTCGTGTCTCAGAGCTCTTATTTTAAATCCCGACCAGATCCGGTGACATTGGGAGGAGCTGGAGGGGAACCACAAATCTTGGAAAACGCTTAGAGTGGAGAGATTGTAATGAAACTTAGTGGGAATAAGCTCTTGGCTCTCCCGACCTCGTCACAAATGCCATATGAGCTCTTGACTCTTGTTTTCCAGGGTTAATTGTATCAACCCAAAGGGCCTGGAATGTTGGGAGAGGGCTCATTCTAACGGAAATGAAAAGTTCTATTGCCCTTTTTAAGTGAGCTAAAAATTGGAGGGTAACTAGGCCCTTTTCAGCACCACTTTTTCCCGAAAATTGTCCAATCAAAATTTTGAGATAGTTATTTTGTTCAGGATATTTGAAAGCCCAATACTATGTCTTTGGAGTTAAAATGATCCCCCACAGTCCCTGGGGAAAGGTCTTTAAGTTCTAAAATTTTTCCATTGTTTATGCATAGTATTGCCGTTGGGAAATATGAACACATTTTTTTTGGTGGTGAGGAGAGGACGAATTTTCTGCTAAGGTTATTTTGCATGGGGATATTTTTCATGGAGATGGAAGTTTCCAGGGGGCAAACTTTTCAGGGGGAATTTGCCAGAATTCCTATACAAAATTTCTTTATATGTCTTGCTATCTCTTTGTAGATCCAATTTTACACGTGGAGATGTTAAGTGTACTTGTCTGGCGTAAATTTTTTTTTTACCAGGATTGAATTGTCCAGAGGATATTTTTGTGGGGAGGGAGATTTTTCGTAGAGGTGGAGCCAGACATCCTGGCGCTATTTAAACAACGATCAGAAATGAAATAAAAAAACAAGTTTTTTTTAACTGACACTAAAAAGTAACATTAAAACTTAAAGCATACAGAAATTATTCCATATATGAAAGAGTTTTTTATTGTTTTAAAAATAGAGTTGAGACAAAGAGTCAAACTTTAGCATAAAGAGTGAGGCGTTGAGGAGGGGACAGCCCCTTTTATATACAGAAACATTTCTGTTTGTTTTAAGTTATAATGTCATTCCTAACTTTCAGTTAAAAAGACGTGTTTTTTTTTTATTCCATTTATAGAGAAGGAGAAATTCATTATTACTATTTTCAGAAGTTATAGGGTAATAAAGACTTGCTGAAAATTCTAGTACATATATTAGAATAATCCACTTAATAAAGTGCCTAAGGCACCCTTTTTTATTTCAAAAATAAAGCATCGAGAATTAGAGAGATTTCCTCAATCTTAATTTTAGTCTATCCCCTGTTTTCTGGTTCCATTTATGTCAATTGTCCTAGCACTATTTTTTACAGGCTAGAAATAGTTGTAAATAGTAAATTAAGAAGGCTATTCATGATTTATTCTTGGGCTTCATAGCAGCATTTTGAGTTGAATTTACTTTTCAGTACAACTTCTGTATTGCCTTCCAAAGCCAAATGAAAATTGTTGCTACAATTTCATAATTGAAAAACGAATTTTACAATGAACCCATTTTACTGCATGGATATTTTTAATTCAAGACTTTTACAGGTAATGTTTTGTTTGGAATTTGTATCATTTTGACCAGCATGAACATAGTTCCTGGGAGGCCAGGAAAGGGCAGTGCGGTTCAAAAAACTGGATCTGGAGGCAATGGGCAATTAATCATGGATGGAAGTGATCCAAATTTTTTGCAAAAGGAACTGGAAATAAATTATGATGGGCGACTTCCAGAAGAGCATAGACAGAAATTACACCAGCTCTTTGCTGAGGTTGAACGAGAATTCGAAAGGCTTTATTTAGATAACTTAAGATGTAAGTATTTAACTTTTGAGACTGCAATTAAGTTTTTATTTATTTATTTAATTTGTAAACTTTTGGTGCTGTAATTAAATGTGTCTTAAATATAATAACATTGCTATATAGGGATATAATCATATGTAGAGATGGATGGGGGTGTGGAGGAAATTCCCATTCAAAGTCTGTCCAACCCCCTCCCACTGTAGAATTGAATATTGACCTCAAATGTGATTTTGCTTATTTGTTATCACCCCCATCCCTCAATAGGAAAAAATGATCTGATCCTCTCAATGGTGGATAGGGAATCTTAGTCATTGGTTTACACAGGTTGGACCCTCAGTGATTTGTTCCTCAAAAAGTTGAGGGGAAGAAGCAGATGCTTGTCTTTAGGTGTTTAAGAACATCTTATGATCTTATTTTCTGTGGTGAGAAGACCTCAATACTAATTTCAAGGACTCCCTCCTCCTCTATTTTCAGATATGATTGTTGTCACTGCTCCAATTCTATTTTAGTGTTTGGAGTTGATTTTGGATATATATTCATAATAAAAAGTATCTAAAACAGTGGTTTACTTGTGCTGGATTTGAATCATATATTTCTTGCTAAATATGGGTGAACACTTTCCAGATGAGTTAACCTTACCATTACCTGTCTTGAGCTTGGTGTCAAATCAAAATCAAAAGGCTACTAAGGGGTGTTACAGCAACCCTTGGCAAAACTGCTAGTGGTTGAGTAATTTCTGAGGGGAGGGGAGAGGGCATCTGCAGACTTTCCTGGAAGGATGTCTAAAATGGCCAAAAAGCAGTTTTTAAAGCTTCAACTTTGCTTGGATCAAACTCTGACTGATATTGAGTTGATTAACCTCTAATAATCCGTATACTTAACACAGTGGGAAACCAGAAATTTGATATTTTAAAAACCTATGATGATTATCTTATTAGAAAACATATTGTTTTGAAAACTGTTATTCATAATTGCCAAATTTCTTAATTTTGTCTGTATTTTGCCTCCTCTCAGTATTACACTAATTTTTTCTTCTTTTTTTTAGTGCGGGGCCAGATAGAGTCCCAGTCGGAGAAAATACCTTTTGGTTTGGAGAAGAGTGATTCAGTAGACATTGAGCTAGTTAAACCGGCTTCTTCCAAGGTGAAAGGTAGGCAGATCACTATTTGTGCACATGAATTTCACCTTCTTTTTTTGAATTGTTGGTGGCATTGTTACTGATATTGATAGACCTCTAGTCATGACAATCATTATTTTAAATAAGCAGTTACAAGTTGAGCTGGTATTTTACCTATAAAAAGTTTATGAATATTTTTGCAATATTGTTCTATAATAATGTTTCTTGTTTTTGCTAATGGATAAAATAGAATTTGATTAAATAAATCGTTTTCCTAAAAGAAATGTCAAAGAAAATTAGAGAACAATATTAAAACCTGTAACAAGCTGAAATAATGTCATATAACAAGTTGGAATAAAAACAATTAAAATAGTTACTACAAATGAAAGTTGGCCTACCACTGCCTCAAACCCCTTAAAGGCTAGATTTTAACTTTAATTTTTGTCTTATTTGGGGTGGAGCGATCCTAACCTGTCTGTTTGTGAAATAAATCCCTGTCTGGGTCATTTGCAAAAAAAAGTTCTGTTTCTTTTTACAAACTTAAGTCTATATCTTTTTATAGGATAATATCCAATGTTTTTAAGGATACTTTTTTTGAACAAGTCTGTAAAATCTATCTTGGTAATGGAAACTGCTTTTGTCAAGAATATGAGTTGGAAATACATATATGTGCAGAGATATTAGAAAAACATTTATGTATAGGAATACATATATGTATGGAAATATATATATATAGAGAGAGAGAGATTCTCTCTCCCTTTCTCTTTCTCTCTCTCTTTTTCTCTCTCACTCTCTCTTTCTCTCTCCCCCTCGATAGGATATGAATTAGTCATTTTTTATTTTGATCTCTAGGTCAGCCAAAAGAAGTGCCAAGATTTAAGCCTGGATATCGCTTGAAAGCTCAAACGAGTAAAATTGTTTCTAGTTTCAAAGGGCCATCCTATTCTTGTACTTTGGTTCGAGAATACCGTGGCCATCGGGATGGTATTTGGGAAATATCAACTAAACCTGGGATTGCAGTGTTTGGAACCGCGTCTGCTGGTAAGTAATTCAGTTAACTTGTTTGAAATGCTCATCCCTGCAGCAAAACTAAATAAAGAAAATATTAAAAGGTATTTTGATTACTACTTCCTCTTATTATAAGTTAGAAGAAATTCAGAATTTGAGATACAAGATACCGTAATGCCCTAAATCATAGAGTGTATCTGATGTTCTATCAAAATATATTACTGTAATCCAAAAGGAAATTTTTTGCGTCGTTTGATATCCTCTGAATTTGAAGAGTCATTGGGGAATGTCAGCACAATGGTGCAATACAAATTACTATGAAAAATACTCTATATAAATTACTATGAAAAGTTAAGAGTGATTTTAAAACCTTAAAGTAGTTGAAGTTCCTGTCCCGTCTTCCTTAAACTTGCAGAAACAATCATATGATAGTTCAAACATAAAACAGACAAAGATGATTCATTCATACTACGAATGAATGAATGAAATCCTGAAGCAGAAATTAAAATGAATGAAGATTTAACTGTACTAAACGCTAGAGAGTAATTTGCAGTTTATTAAGAGCTGAACAAATTACTTCAGGAACTGCCAATTGACGTTTTAAGTTCTTTATTTAGCTATCAATTTTCTTTATTCCATGTTGA
The DNA here is from genome assembly GCF_032884065.1 of Artemia franciscana. Taxonomy (NCBI): domain Eukaryota; kingdom Metazoa; phylum Arthropoda; class Branchiopoda; order Anostraca; family Artemiidae; genus Artemia; species Artemia franciscana. The sequence goes on along the minus strand of NC_088872.1, from coordinate 25,651,909 downwards.
AATCGAATTAAAAGAAAACAAATATAAACAAAATGTAGGTCGTTTTGAAAGAGTAAAAATAAATTGATTGTCAAAAATAAGCTATTTTAATAAAAAAATTCCCTGACTGTCGGGAACCTGATTATTCTTGTGGTTTTTATTGTTATTATTCCAGTAATTGTAGCTAAAAAGAGTGTTCAAAATATGTTTTATTTTGAGCATAGCACTAATAACGTAATTCCTTGCTCAAGAAGCGGCAACACCGCCCTTATCTGTGTTAATTTCTCGTCATTTTATTTTTTTTGCCTTAGATTTGACATTTTATGCGAGCCAATTTCGACCTTTTGTAACTTCTAATTTGCTCCTTACTTTCCACAGAAAAGCTTTTTTTTCGCATCAGATATTTTGGAGAAGTATAACCCTGCTGCCAAACAAATTGTGTTCAAATATATAGAAATCAAAACCAAAATAAGATATGACACTGGACCAGGAAAATCTTGCTATAAGTTTTGAATTAATTGCTTTGGACTTTATTAATCTTAAAGTCACTTCTTAGCCCTTCAGATTTTTTGAGAGTGTGGCAGAACTGAGCATGTAACTTTCCATTGAGTGAGAGAAATGAAGTTTTACAAGTTGTGAAGACGAATTCTCTTTATGCATTTTCTTTTTTTTTAGAATCAATCTCCTATTTTCCTTAGTGCATAAAGCTAGATCTACCTTCTGTAGACTTTCGAACAAAAACTTTTATTTCACAAAAGTGTCTTTTAGGAGGAGTTTTTAGACTATTGTTGTAAATCACATCTTGATTTGATTTGCCTAGTTTAAGCTTACTTTGGATCTTGATTTTCAAAGTTTTAACTTTAATGTATGGTAATTTGAATTAGAATTGACGGTTCTGAGTAAAAAAAAAGTGGGTCCTACAAATAGATAAGGTAGCTTATAGCGACTTTTATGTGTTGTATTTAGATTTCTATGGCCTTACGAGCTATCAGAGCTCTCCAGAGGCTTCCTCTTGCTTTTAACCCCTTAAGCAAAAAAAATCTAATAAATCTATGCAATTTTCCATCAAATAAAAGTTACGCCTTGTCCAAATGATTATGAGGAAAAATATACAAAAACGTTCAAGTTATCGACTAAATAAAAGCTTAACTTCTCCACAGATTTCTCCATGGTTTGCTTAAAATATGTTGATTTAAAATGAGCCCAGTGATTATATTGCAAAAACACTACACAGTTTTAATGGTCAGGTAACCGTTTTACCAGTGTGTCTTAACTTTTATCTTAGGGAAACTTGTAACAAAATTACTTCCGTTCCCAACGAGTGACAAAGAAGAAAGATTACCTGTAAATCCTTTAGTTATTTATTAGATTATTTGAAAAATTCACTTCGATTTCATGATCGAAGTTAAAGCACGTCTTGTTTTTCAAATAGCCCTCTTCATGTATTTTCTTGTTCTGTAGCTGGTATATAAATATTAATTTTCTTTTATATTGAGTTGTCCTCATGTATTTCAATTATTTGTTTATAAGCTTGTTACTCAATTTTTTCCTAAGAATAGCTATAATTTACTGTGGTTTTATGTTTTTTTTTTTAATTTCCTCATTGAGGTTCACTAGGATAATAAAATCTGATTTTCGTGGTTCTTTGAAAGATTTGCCGCCTTCGTTGTTTCATTTTTCATTTTTATTAATTTTTCTGTTTTCTTCTGTGTTTTGAATTAGTTTTTAATTACCAGCATATACTTTCCAAAAGACAGTTGTAGTTCAATTTGGAGCTGTTCAAGCATATTTAGACCTTATCCGAAAATAGGAAGACTTAAAACATACCTGCCTACTCTGTATACCTACTGCTGTTATTCGTGAAAGTACATATTTAAATGATGAATTTATATTGCCATATTTTGTTTGGGTGCGAACAGCTTTTAAATTTATGGATTTGAAAAACAGTTCGTGGTACCGAACTACAAGCATGAGTGAGTCGTGCTAATAGGAACGAAAACTAAAAAGAACAAGTTTTAATAACAGTATACACATCAAAAGATTTGCCTATTTATCAAAATTCTAAAGATATGAAATCTATTATGCTTAAATTTATCCATCGAGAATTAAGAGACTGAGGAAATTAGCTTGATTTTCGAAAAAGGAGAAAAATGGGGCCGGCATAAGAAACCCCGATAAACTATCGCAAGTTTTTTTTTCTAAATGTAAGAGTGCTACGTACAGGCATTCTTTACATTTGTATATTTTGTGCAAGCGCCCGAAGAACTACCAGTCCATGGTATAGCTTTATAACCTTGTCGAATCCGTTTCTGTTCCTCCCTAAAACTCCTTTATCTTATTAACAAATGCACTGATCTAGAATCTAATATTTTTTTTCAATATTTAATTAAGACTAGGCCCTAACTATATCGTTGTATAATGACTATTATTTTGTGATTACAATGAGTGCTCTAATAGTTTGTGAACGTTGCTCAAAATCTTTTCAATATGATGGTTATAATTGTTAAAAAAAATTATTACGTGGTCTTCGAATATCCTAAAATTAACTGGATAGCTCTTAATTTTTGTTTCTTTTATTATTTTAGATTTTTACGCTGGAGTGTGGAGTATAGATAATGGTCGTTGCCTCCTTCAATATCAGGGTCACAGTGGATCTGTCAATTCAATTAAGTTTCATCCAAATAGAGATTTAGTTTTAACAGCATCTGGAGATCATACTTGTCATGTGTGGCAGCTTGCTATTTCACAAGATCAACTAGTAAGCTGTTTTCCTATATAACTTCGCAATACTCTGCAACTCAGGAAGCAATGCTTAGAGGACTCCACTTTAACGTAGATTAAGTTTATTATTAAGATACCGGTGCTGCAAGTTAGCTGGGGCTTAATATTTTTTCAAAGGTCACTACCATTTATATATACATGTAATTGTATATTGGTAGGTACTTCAAATAAATTGGTGGGGCATAATTTAGACTTTGGATCTACTCCTTAAACTTTCATTCTGCTAACTCACCTTCTTTCCAAAAAAGCAATGAGTCTTTTATTTAGATTTTTACCTTTTTTCCATGCTATTGTATATCTCCTAGTTTTGACGAGTAAACTATTATACTTAACACAGTTTATTCTGTAATATATATATATATATATATATATATATATATATATATATATATATATATATATATATATATATACCCAGCACAACACTGTGCTGGGTAGAGAATTTAGAGTGGCGAAACCCTATATAGGCCAGTGTATTCTCCTGATGAGCCCTTGTGTTGGGTGTTGCCTCTGAATTATTTGTCTATATTATTTTCTCTATTGTTTGGTAAATGACGACTTATACTTATTGACGACATGACTGCCTGTCCATGGATTATTCTTTATGGTTGATTGTGTGTGGCTATGCTGTTTGACCTATGTGATTGTATGGATGAGTAGGGTTAAGGCCTCATTCAAGTGCTGGTCTATATTAGTCACTAATTTAGGAAAACAGTCTTCCTTTTCTCCTTCTGTCTCTTTTTTTTTTTTTTTTTTTTTTTTTTTTTTTTGTGTTTGTGCTGTAGCATTGGTGATTTCTCTTTTCATGATATATATATATATATATATATATATATATATATATATATATATATATATATATATATATATATATATACTACTGCTACTACTTCCTGTAGTACCAAGCTGCCTGAGGCCAATACAGCTACGCACGCTCCTCCTCCATCTCAATCCGCTTTACATATATATGTATATATATATATATATATATATATATATATATATATATATATATATATATATATATATATATATATATATATATATATATATATATTTGTTTGTTTGTGGCCGCTTACAATAAAAAAGAGAAAAAAGCGGAGTATCAAATGGAGAAAAAAGAAAAAGAGAAAAAACATAGATAACGACAAAACTAAATTCAAATAAAAACAATCACATAAATGGTTGAGTCAGTGGTGAATCGCATAGCTTGCTGAGAGATCGCACTGAAGCTCTATGCGCTCTACATCGATCACTTCAGTTGATGGACTGAACATTTCGCATATCGATGAAATATCCGTGTTAAAGAACCTGAATGGAAATCCCAGCAAAAATTTTTCGTATCGGTAATAAGTCCTTCGTATTTTTCGACGCTTGGTGAAAGACTACATTTCCCACAAGGGCGATATATGCCAAATTATGGGAGAGACAACGACATTGAGGAGTTTTAAAATAATAAACGACTGAATGACCTCTTGCATTTGACAGTTTCCCTGTAAGCCGATCCGATAGATCTACAGATTGATTCAGTCGACAGGCTTCTAGTGGACCTAAGCGCCTGGCCGCAAGTGATACCAAGGTATTTCAGAGACTGTGACTGCTGGATTCTAATATCGTCGATGACGAGGCTAGCATCTGCTGGATTTGCACTGTTAAAAACAATAAATTCCGTTTTTACAGTGTTCACCCCTAGTCCTATTATTGTGTATAGGGTCACTAGCTTTGTAAACTCCTTTGCGTGCTGCTTAGGAGCAACAAATTATCTGCATATGAAATAAAAGTGGAATCTACGCCCTCAATAAAAATGTCCCTCTAATGAGTCTAGCTACGGAATAAATTGTAGAATTGAACATGATGTGGCGTAGAGCAGACCCTTGTTGAACTCCCTTAGAAAGCTCAATAGGCTCAGAAGGCTTTTGCCTAAGGTGTCCAGCGGTTATTTCTGATTCCAAAACAAGACGAGTGTGCGTGTAGGAGTACCAATCATGGAGAACTAGGACAATGTTGGGATCTACATCTGAATCTAAGTGGCAGCACAGTGCTTGCGAGTGACGATTGAGTCGAAGGCCACAGCACTGTTGACGCTGCAGACAAACAGTGGCTTTTGACCAGAGTTGTGGTTGTTATTAGTCTCTTTAGTAGCCGATGGGCGTGTCCACAGCCAATCCATTCCTGAATCCAAGCTGTTTGTCTTTTATCAGAGCATGTAACATAATATACCGATGAAACTGACAATCTGTGATACCCGACGAAACTGTGATTGGCCTGTAGCTTTTACAAAGCAGTGGACATTTATTCTTATTCAGAATATTGGATGTGCGGCCACCATGAAAGTTAGCAGGTGTGAATCCTTGCTCGATGCGCATTAGGACTAAATACTGAAGCAGGGCTAACTACTCATGTAGAAGTTCTGTGCCAATTTTTAAGCGTCTCTGAGTGATCCTATTGAGGCCTGGAGACTTGTTGTTTTTCAGTGTTTTTGTAATTGTTTCAACTTGCCATTTAGAAATAATTACCGCAGTGCGGTGGAGTTTTAAGCTACCTGTTGTTTTTCTAGCCTAGATCTGAAAGTGGAGTCCAGCTCATTGGGTGGTGGCGCAAACACATGCTTGTAATGGTTTACCCAACTTTGATCAGAAATGGGACTTTGCATTTCAGCGTTAGCCCTGTTTGATGCGAATTGTTTCCACAGGCTATCAGGTCATATTTACAATCGTTTGACAATTCCTCCACTTGTTGTACTTGTATATTCTCGACACTACGGTTGAATTCTTTTTTGGAATACCGAAAGCACTGAAAAACTACTCCAGAGCGGGGCTTGTCGCAATCCTTCCAAATTTAGTGCCAGAATTTGGATCTCTTTTTGATGAACATGACAAGTAAGTTATCTCATCCTTTTTTACGTGTGTTGGGGTACACTTTTGCCACTGGCACAGAGACTGATTCCGCCAACTTTATCGAGTGTACAATTTCGGAGCAAAAAATATTCAGAGCTATTCTGTCTTCTCATGGACAATGAGCAAGCAGGTAGAACGGTACTTTAGTTTTATCAAGAGTCGAGTCAAGGATGTTTTTGCACAAAGATTGATCTACTCTATGTTAATCACTGTTTATGTGCCAAAATCGAACAGGGCACCACTTACGGCCGAGAACACTTCGTAGTATTAGACAGTCTCGTTGCAAATGGCCCAACTTTTGGCATTTAATACACCTCGGAGGTACGGCAACCTATTTTCCACCTTGATATGGCAATAACCAACATAAATGCCGTATTTCGGTGCTTTTTCAAGCGCAGCTTTGTCTCGGAATATTAGCTTCATTGACTTGCAAGTACCCCAGCGTTTCACTTCTTGGATCCCTTCCATAGCAGACTCAATCACCTCATTTGTAGCATCCTCTGGGACAAATTTAGCCACAGAATTTAGCCAAGAATTTTGGTTTTTGAACTCTAACTACAGCTGTAGAGTCTAACTTTATGCAATTATCTATTGCTTCTGCATCTTTCTCAGTTCTAGTTTGCAATACCAACGTGTCGCTTGTCGTGACTACCTTCTGAACTTTTCCGGAATTTTTGGAGTTGAGAAATTCTTTTGCTTTTGATAATATTTATAAGTTTCGGGTGGTGCTTCTTTCACATGAAGGATACTTTTAGATTCACTGGGAGTGGGCCACGTTTTTGCTTCGAGACCGGCATTCCATCGATCTATCTTGCATCAACTTTTTCCCCACATTCATTTAATTTGCATGGTAATGAGTTAATTACGTCGTGAGGTATGGTAGTCTGAGATGGGTCAATGATAGTGATTTTGAGTGGGAAATTACCCTTAGTGTCCAAATCTTTCATAGCAAGGATCACATCTTCTAAAAGCAGTGACGTACTAATTGTGTTTCTGCGCTCTTTCAACACAGTAACTTCTTTGACTAACAGCTCTAGTATAAATCTGACGGCTGATGTGACAGATTTTTTGTCAAAAAATTTCACGACAGTGCTTACAACCGATTAATAGGGAATATCTTTAAAATTCAGTGAACATCGGATAACATTTCACAAAGGGCTATATTAGTAGTTGATGTTCGCCATTCCTCTCACGTAAGCAGAAAAAGGATGAGCAGCCGTGCAGATAAAGCAAGGGAAAGGTCGAGACCTGCTCACCCGTTCCCTGCAACTTAAGGCCAATTAAAACCGGCAGGTACCTATACGGCGCTTCCGGCAGGTTCTCTCCCCTCTTTTGCTTGCTCCCAAGCGATCCGCACAGCACTGTCGAAGCACTTTAAGCAAAATGTTGAAATTCGCTCCAATTTGACTATTTGGCTGGATTCTAGCAATTAGCCTAACTTTTATAAGATTCACCCGAAAAAAATATCTATTGGCAACCTCCTATCGGCAATAATGAGCTAAAATAATTGTTCCTAAGGGAATTCAAAGCTGTCAAAATAACCAAACAAAAGAAATTCCGATTATAAAAATGAATCTTCAAATAAGTGTCCACGGGGAAACCACTCACAAAGTTCGAAGTTTTCGTCCGAAATGTTAATAGATTACTTAATTTTGATCGGAATTTTTCGACTTTTCGTTTCTATTTCGTTTACCAATTAGAAGGTAGTTTAGGCTAAAGCTAGTTAGATGCTATTCTGACATGACTGAGACACCATATGGTCTCTCAGGCAGCCTTGTCACCCCAAATGGTATTAGATCAAAATTCCAAAATAGCCATTTTAATCAGAACGATTGAAAGGTTAAAAAAGCCTCGGGTGGGAGGGGGGTTTGAAATGATATTTCCTATGGGTAAGAGCCCCAAATTTTGTTAACTTTCCATAATATGCTTTATAGATACTTCTGAACAGACATGTAAATATAATACACCTTAGAGATGTCAGAGTTGCACTAGAATTTTCAAATTGTATGGTGAAGACCTAAAGTCACCCTTCAGCTTGTTTTTTCTCTAGCTATCTCCAAATTTGCAAGTATAAGAACGTTGTGCATCTTTTGATTTACGATCAATCGGAGAATTCTGAAGTAATGGTCCTATTTGATTCAATGTTAGTCATCGAAAATCATTAAGATTGAATTGTGATTGACAAAATCTAAAATACATTGAGTATACACCACACAAATTTTGTTGAAATTATAGAAAAGTTACGTAGAAGCTTAAAAGAGAGTTCCTTCAATCGCATATTAAAATTTCTAATGCTCTTTCTAAGGGATTTAGCCAATCAGAAGGCAGTCTTGCACTTCTACAAAGCACCGTGTTTCCCTGGATGATCCACAGCCCTACTTTATCGTCCTCACACACACCCCCTCCCCGTAAAAACAAATAAACTCTGTTTGTTGTTAAAATAAACTCTAGGCTATTTTTCCAATTAAATTTTTAAGATTCTAGCTCACACTTGAACTGTTGAACACATTCAAAATTAAATCTACGTTGCATGGGCAACGTGAGGTGCTGTGGCAACCTTTGTTTGTCTTCGTCGAGTAAAGTGTTGCGAGAGCAACACTTTGGTTTTGTTTCCTTGCTTCGATTAAACCCTGAAGTTGTTAATCTGTAAGGATCTTAAAATAAATATTAGGTACATTAATTCGAAAAATTTGCAAACCCCTCATCGCTGAAGATGATTGTAGCCTAACAGCCGATTATTACTTACAAGTCCCCTACATGTTTTACCACTGGAACCAAATTGATCTTACCATCAAATACACCAGAAACAAATAATAGGTACATCAACTAGCAAAAGTTGCGAACCCCTTATTGTCGAAGATGATTATGAGCTAACAACCGACTGTTGCTTAAAACTCCTCTATATGTCTCACAATTGGTATCGGCCTATTTTTGGTTTCAGTGTGCACCTTACTACTGAAGTTGCCAACCCCTTTAAACTTTCAAACTGGTATATCTCATGAAGAAATTTTTCTACCAAAAAAACAAATGACATATACTTTGATCAGCTCATCAAGAGCTATCGACTGCGGTTGAAAAAAATTATCTGTCTTAGTTCAAAAGTTGACTTTTTTGCCGTAGGCCAAGTTTCTAACGTTATCATTTAGAAAGGAGTAAAGGATAGACTCTAATTTCTTTAGCAATGAAACTTAAACTTCTAGAGTTTAAGAGGCATATGTGATACCATTTCTCTACCCCAATCCCAAGTGCAAAAAACTGAATGATAAACTCAGCTGAAGCCACGAACAGAAATGGGTAGAAACAGTAGATTTTTGGCCCCAGGCAAGAGTTATACGGAGCTTTCCAAAATGCAAAGTCATGTTTGTAAATCCGGTCCACACTTTCCATAAAAACCGGAGAGTTTAAACCCTTACCACTTTCTAGGAATAAGCTGAAATTGGGGTGCTAGGAACACACACACACACACAAAAAAAAACACGACAAAACTAAAGTGTTGCTCTCGCAACACAGTTAGCACCACTTCAGGTTTTTTATATTTCCGAACTCTATACCATGTCACGGCCATGGGCATACGTAGCTTCTTGTCTAGGGGGGCGAGAAGACTTTTCTATGATGAAGGGTGGGGGGGGGGGGAGCTGAGGTTGTATTGGCAGTTCACAAAGCCTTACATTGCCAGCAAGTTCTATCACACCTATGAGATCTTTATTGATAAGTAATCACCGAAAAATCATCAATAAGCTTCAGCATTAATCTTCTTTGATTAGAACGGAAAATTTCTAAGACATTATGGATGATTACTTATGTTGAACTTGTATTTTGTCATTCCAGCTGTTTATTTCCAGCTTTTTTCAACCGAACAGAATGTTGTCAAAGGAAGAGAAAATTAACTACACTTGGTGAAAAACAACTTGGTATACCATTTTAATTTTTTGTAGACTATCAAAAAAGGGCGTTACTTCCCTGTATTTACCGTACAGGCCATTGCACCAGTTTGGTTTGATACTGATGGAATCAAATACATGGAGCTGGGGAGGACGCGTGACCTTGACTCTTGTCTAATTTTAGTTTCTTTGTGTAACTAGAAACGCTATTGAAAATTCCCCCGCACAAGCAAGCTCTCTCTTTTTTCACCGAATTTAGATTAGTTTTACCCTTCCTTTTGCGAAAAAATCTCCCGGTGTCGTCCTTAATGACAATCTTTTCTTCTTCTTTTTACAAGACATTCTTCCTCTAATAATCTCATTTTTTTATAAATTAGTCTCGTGTCATCTTCAAACTCCTTCGCATTCATGTCAATTAACCAACTGCTTCTTTTTCAGAAAGCGACTTCTTCTGAAGATGAATTGGATTCAATTAATTATTTTGATGAAAGGCCTGTTGGTGATGATGTAATGGACTCTCCCCCCTTTTGTGCTGCTCCATTACGCACACCTGTATGTGAATTGAATGGTCATAAGAATGTTGTGATTGCTGCAGACTGGCTATCTGGAGGGGATCAAATTATTTCAGCTTCATGGGACAGGACCGCAATTCTCTATGATTTATCCACTATGGAAACTCTACAAACACTTTCTGGTGAGTATCATTTATTTGCGTCTTGCTGTTTGAGCTGCATAGATAAGCCTTCGTTGTCAAAACTATGACGTTTGTATAAAAAAAAGTAGCTCACTGAAAAACTGAACAATACAAAAATATAAAATAATGCAAGTTTTTTTTTTCTTCTTTTTCTTTGCAAACTTTCCCCTGAGCCCTTGCCACACCCATGAGCACATGTGGCACAAAGTTAATTTGGTACCCTTTAAGTTCCTCTTTTTTTTATGTATTTAGTTTTTTGCTTGGACTTATCATAAATCTTTAGTTTTTTTAGTAATAATTATAGGAACAGGATGGAACTTGAATGAAGCTCAGCATATGAACTTCAGAATGGCCGACAAGAGATTTTATTAATCATCTGTACGATTAGGAAGATCCTGGCTAATCACCCCGTGTTTGTTGTTCTTCTCTTTTACGGTACAGAAATTTCAGGATAAACTCCGGTTATATGACGCATTCGCAGGGATTTAGGCTTGAATCAAACATTGATTTAACCTAGCCAAATCATTTGGTTAGGCGATCGGATACGTTCCCGTTGGTGTTGGAGATTTCCCATTGAAGACATCATCTTTGGTTCTCTCCAAACTAGTTATAAAATGCCGGATGTACACGTCACATATTGTCGTAACATGCTTACTTTTTAATTGTAGCGTTGAGCTCTTTTATTTATTTCTGTCGACGCGAAATAAACGCATATATCTTGTCTTTCCTCATTTTTTTTATTTTCAAACCTATAAAAAAAGTACGCCATAGGAGCCTGATGCTTTTTTGCATCTTATATTTATGAAAGAGTTTTTTTTTTTCAGATAGTAGGTTCCAACCGATTATAGTTGACGAAAGTGTGCTAGAGTTATTACTATTAACATTTTCAATTTGTAATTTCTAATTTATCATAATTCAAATATTTGGAATGAGCTAGAAAATGCAGGTGGCTCTTCTTTAAATAGCATCATGTCCAGAGCCGTATTGAAATTGATGATTCGTTATAGTTGAGTTTGGTTTTAAAAAACGTGTTTGTTT